>NC_084550.2:64767500-64992500 GCF_033978685.3 Nerophis lumbriciformis
AACGACTATGAGCTGATAATGGGAAAGCAAGGGCTTGGAACCATGAATGTAAACGGAGAAAGGTTTGCTACACCATTCGCAGACAACAGCTTGGTTTTTGGAGGTTCTATTTTCCCACACAAGGACATCCACGAAGCAACATGGGTTTCTGCCAACCACACAACTGAAAACCAGATTGATCACATCTGCATTAGCCGGAAATTCAGGCGCTCACTGCTTGATGTCAGAGCAAGAAGAGGAGCTGACGCTGCATCTGACCACCACCTAGTCACAGCAAGGTTCCAGATGAAATTGAAATTCATGAAACAAGGAGGGAGGATCAAATTGAACATAGAGCAGTTCCAAGATATAGGTACTTTGGAACTTTACTAAGTCACATTACACAAACGGTTTCAAGCACTACAGAACCAACACAAGCACCAGGAACTGTATAAGGGATTTGGGAAGGTCCATCCATCCATCTTCTTCCGCTTAGCCGAGGTCGGGTCGCGGGGGCAGCAGCCTAAGCAGGGAAGCCCAGACTTTCCTCTCCCCAGCCACTTCGCCCAGCTCTTCCTGGGGGATCCCGAGGCGTTCCCAGGCCATCCGGGAGACATAGTCTTCCCAACGTGTCCTGGGTCTTCCCCGTGGCCTCCTACCGATCGGACGTGCCCTAAACACCTCCCTAGGGAGGCGTTCGGGTGGCATCCTGAGCAGATGCCCGAACCACCTCATCTGGCTCCTCTCGATGTGGAGGAGCAGCGACTTTACTTTGAGCTCCTCGCGGATAGCAGAGCTTCTCACCCTAAGGAGAGCCCCGCCACCCGGGAAGCTCATTTCGGCCGCTTGTACCCGTGATCTTGTCCTTTCGGTCATAACCCAAAGCTCATGACCATAGGTGAGGATGGGAACGTAGATCGACCGGTAAATTGAGAGCTTTGCCTTCCGGCTCAGCTCCTTCTTCACCACAACGGATCGATACAGCGTCCGCATTACTGAAGACGCCGCACCGATCCGCCTGTCGATCTCACGATCCACTCTTCCCTCACTCGTGAACAAGACTCCGAGGTACTTGAACTCCTCCACTTGGGGCAGGGTCTCCTCCCCAACCCGGAGATGGCATTCCACCCTTTTCCGGGCGAGAACCATGGACTCTGAGGTGCTGATTCTCATCCCAGTCGCTTCACACTCGGCTGCGAACCGATCCAGTGAGAGCTGAAGATCCTGGCCAGATGAAGCCATCAGGACCACATCATCTGCAAAAAGCAGAGACCTAATCCTGTAATCCCCATTTGGGAAGGTTTGAAGACCAAATGGACGGAGACATGTGCAGAAGTGGTAGGGAGAAAAAAAGTCCACAAACAAACCTTGGCTATCCACAGGAACCCACAAGAAAGTTAGTGAGAGAAGGGAGAAAAAGGAGGTAGTTAACAGATGCAGAACTAGAGCAGGAAAGGCAGCAGCACAAAGAGAATATGAAGTAGCAAACAAGGATCTGAAGAAGAGTGTCAGAAGGGACAAAAAGAAGTACATCGAGGATTTAGCACAGCAGGCAGAGGAAGCAGCAGGAAAGAATAATCTGAAAGAACTCTAACCACAAAGATGCTCACGGGCAAATTTAAACAAGCCCAAATGCATATTAAAGACACGAATGCTACACCCCTCACAACCAAGGAAGATCAAATCCAGAGATGGACTGATCACTTTCAAGACCTACTCAACAGAGAGCCAACTCAACTGACTGCAGATATTCTACCAGCTCCAATCATGCTTGAAATAAACTGCAACCCTCCCCACCAAACTGGAAATCAGGAAGGCCATCAAAGCCATACTTGCCAACCCTCCCGGATTTTCCGGGAGACTCCCGAAATTCAGCGCCTCTCCCGAAAACCTCCCGGGACAAATTTTCTCCCGAAAATCTCCCGAAATTCAGGCGGAGCTGGAAGCCACGCCCCCTCCAGCTCCATGCGGACCTGAGTGACGTCGGGTGCGCAACACCACGTAAATCGTTGGCCAACCAAAAAGTAACCCCAGTACGCTATAGCCAACATTTACCAGGAGATGGCAACAGACAAACATAGATCACTCTATTACATTTCTCCCCTTTTAGAAATGTTTAGAAGTTAATCAAAATAAATAAACAACCCAACCAAAAAATGCAGCAGCTCGATTAAAAAACTGTACTTAAGCCACATTCTTTTCTTTTTTTTAGTACTGAACTCTTAACCCTCATTTGTAAAAAAATAACATGCTTATTATACAAACAGTATTTGTACACCTTTAACACAGATTTTTATACTGTCTTCAAAGATTCAGTTTTTTTGGTGGTACTCGAAACCTTTCTGGGTACCTGCGAAAGGGTGTTCAGCATGGTTGGAAAAATAGTGACAGAGAATAGAACAAGGATGGACAATTCAACCCTCAACTCAACAATGAGTAGATGAGTGTTATGTGTGTGTATATGTGTAAATAAATGAACACTGAAATTCAAGTATTTCTTTTATTTATTTATATATATATATATATATACATATATATATATATATATAATAAAAAAAAAAAATATATATATAGCTAGAATTCACTGAAAGTCAAGTATTTCTTCATATATATATATATATATATATATATATATATATATATATATATATATATATATATATATATATATATATATATATATATATATATTTACTAGCTGTAAATATACTCCTCCCCTCTTAGCCCCGACCCCAACCACGCCCCCGCCCCATCCCAACCACGCCCCCCCACCCCCCACCTCCCGAAATTGGAGGTCTCAAGGTTGGGAAGTATGATCAAAGCCCTGAGAGCAGCAAAGGCAGAAGGGCCAGATGAGCTACCAGCCGAAGCTCTCAAAAAGCAGATATGGAAACATCATCCGGCATCCTTTTCCATCTCCTGCAAGCTATCTGGGAGGGAGAAAAAGTCCCATCAGACTGGATACATGGCAACATCATCAAGATTCCCAAGAAAGGAGACCTCAGGGAGTGTAAAAACCACAGGGGAATTACGCTCCTCTCAACACCAGGGAAGGTGCTCAACCACATACTACGAGGAAGGATGCGGAAATTGGTCGATGCACAACTGAGGGAAAACCAGGCTGGTTTCAGAAATGGAAGATCTTGTGCTGACCAAATTGCCTCCCTCAGGATTATAATAGAACAATCCATGGAATGGAACTCACTATTAATTTCATAGACTTTGAAAAGGCATTTGACACTATTTCCACATTCACACACACACACACACACACACACACACACACACACACACACACACACACACACACACACACACACACACACACACACACACACACACACACACACACACACACACACACACACACACACACACATTTGTATATATAAAAGCTCTATAAATTCTGATTGATCTACGGTATTTGAAATCTGCAGGTATTAGCCAATCTGGTTTTAAAAAGGTGCCATATGTAATACTGTGGCCAGAAATGGTACTGCAACCAACATCAAAATTCTGTAGTCCCCTCCCACTCTCAATGACTGAGGTTGCCAGATACGCAGCCGAATCCGAACTTCAAATGGCAATCGACGAGTCAATCATCAATCAATCAATGTTTATTTATATAGCCCTAAATCACAAGTGTCTCAAAGGGCTGCACAAGCCACAACGACATCCTCGGTACAAAGCCCACATAAGGGCAAGGAAAAACTCACCCCAGTGGGACGTCGATGTGAATGACTATGAGAAACCTTGGAGAGGACCGCATATGTGGGTAACCCCCAGACCGAATGCAATGGATGTCGAGTGGGTCTGACATAATATTGTGAGAGTCCAGTCCATAGTGGATCCAACATAATAGTAAGAGTCCAGTCCATAGTGGGGCCAGCAGGAAACCATCCCGAGCGGAGACGGGTCAGCAGCGCAGAGATGTCCCCAACCGTAGTGGGGCGGGGCGTGGTTGGGGGCGTGGTTAAGAGGGGAGGAGTATATTGACAGCTAGAATTCACCAAGTCAAGTATTTCATACATATATACACATATATATATATATATATATATATATATATATATATATATATACATATATATATATAAATATATATCCTGAAAATATGCAAACAAAACTGTGTTTAGATAATTGATACTTCAAACTTGCATAAATATAACATGAATATAACATAACTTGGCTTCTAAGAGCTTCAAAATGTAATGAATAAAATGCTAAAGTTGTTGATAAACAAGCAATTATTTTAATAAATAAATATGGTCATTTTAAATGAATTATTATGGTAATTTAAGATTAATTATTTCAAATATGTTTTTTTTTAATGTACCGGTATAATTCTCTGGCTGGATGTAATAAGGAGTCAGAAAAAATACAAATAAAAATACAATTAATTTTGATGTTTTTAGCAAAATATAGTAAAAAAAAATTTTTATTACGGTAATAAATATATTTATTTTTAGGTAAGATAAACATAATAATACAATTTATCTCTAGTCCGGATGATTTAGTTCTTGTCATGCTGTTGTCCTCCTGTAGTGAAAAAAGGCTGTCCTCGCTCAAGTCCGCATGGAGCTGGAGGGGGCGTGGCCTCCAGCTCCGGCTGAAAATCGGGAGATTTTCGGGAGAATATTTGTCCCGGGAGGTTTTCGGGTGAGGCGCTGAATTTCGGGAGTCTCCCGGAAAATTCGGGAGGGTTGGCAAGTATGCCAAAATAATACGTTACAGTAATCGAGACGAGACGTAACGAACGCATGAATAATGATCTCAGCGTCGCTAGTGGATAAAATAGAACGAATTTTAGCGATATTACGGAGATGAAAGAAGGCCGTTTTAGTAACACTCTTAATGTGTGATTCAAACGAGAGAGTTGGGTCGAAGATAATACCCGGATTCTTTACCTTGTGTAATTGTTTGGTTGTCAAATGTTAAGGTGGTATTATTAAATAAATGTCGGTGTCTAGCAGGATCGATAATCAGCATTTCCGTTTTCTTGGCGTTGAGTTCTACGCTGTAGGTTTCTCTTGTTTATGCTTCTTGCAAGTAGGTTTACTAAGTAATTATGCCACATTTGACTGATGTTGATTAGCCAAATGTATTTGTAAAGTTTTAGTCGGGAGTCGGGACAGATTGTTGGCGTTACCTTGCTAAAATGTCTTGTTTGACCACCATCAAAATAATGATATATAACAGGGGTAGGAAACCTATGGCTCTAGAGCCAGATGTGGCTCTTTTGAGGTCTTCATCTGGCTCTCAGATAAATCTTAGCTGACACTGCTTAACACGATAAGTAATGAATAATTCCGCTGGTAATCACAAGTGTTAAAGGGGAACATTATCACCAGACCTATGTAAGCGTCAATATATACCTTGATGTTGCAGAAAAAAGACCATATTTTTTTTAAACCGATTTCCGAACTCTAAATGGGTGAATTTTGGCGAATTAAACGCCTTTCTATTATTTGCTCTCGGAGCGATGACCTCACAACGTGACGTCACATCGGGAAGCAATCCGCCATTTTCTCAAACACCGAGTAAAATCAGCTCTGTTATTTTCCGTTTTTTCGACTGTTTTCCGTACCTTGGAGACATCATGCCTCGTCGGTGTGTTGTCGGAGGGTGTAACAACACGAACAGGGACGGATTCAAGTTGCACCAGTGGCCCAAAGATGCGAAAGTGGCAAGAAATTGGACGTTTGTTCCGCACATTTTACCGACGAAAGCTATGCTACGACAGAGATGGCAAGAATGTGTGGATATCCTGCGACACTCAAAGCAGATGCATTTCCAACGATAAAGTCAAAGAAATCTGCCGCCAGACCCCCATTGAATCTGCCGGAGTGTGTGAGCAATTCAGGGACAAAGGGCCTCGGTAGCACGGCAAGCAATGGCGGCAGTTTGTTCCCGCAGACGAGCGAGCTAAACCCCCTATCGACCCTAGCTTCCCTGGCCTGCTGACATCAACTCCAAAACTGGACAGATCAGCTTTCAGGAAAAGAGCGCGGATGAGGGTATGTCTACAGAATATATTAATTGATGAAAATTGGGCTGTCTGCACTCTCAAAGTGCATGTTGTTGCCAAATGTATTTCATATGCTGTAAACCTAGTTCATAGTTGTTAGTTTCCTTTAATGCCAAACAAACACATACCAATCGTTGGTTAGAAGGCGATCGGCGAATTCGTCCTCGCTTTCTCCCGTGTCGCTGGCTGTCGTGTCGTTTTCGTCGGTTTCGCTTGCATACGGTTCAAACCGATATGGCTCAATAGCTTCAGTTTCTTCTTCAATTTCGTTTTCGCTACCTGCCTCCACACTACAACCATCCGTTTCAATACATGCGTAATCTGTTGAATCGCTTAAGCCGCTGAAATCAGAGTCTGAATCCGAGCTAATGTCGCTATAGCTTGCTGTTCTTTCCGCCATGTTTGTTTGTGTTGGCTTCACTATGTGACGTCACAGGAAAATGGACGGGTGTTTATAACGATGGTTAAAATCAGGCACTTTGAAGCTTTTTTTTAGGGATATTGCGTGACGGGTAAAATTTTGAAAAAAACTTCGAAAAATATAATAAGCCACTGGGAACTGATTTTTAATGGTTTTAACCCTTCTGAGACGTCAACATAGCAGCAGCGAGCTTGTTCGCTCTCTGTGACAATGCACCGCTAAAAATAGTTTGTCTGCGTTAGAATTTATAATAATACCACAAGTATTTGTGGTATTATTATAAATTCTAACTCCAAATGTAAATGGAGTATTGTTTTTATTGGGTTTTAGAGGACTTACCATTAACTCCATTGTAAGCGGACTTTTAGTAACGAGTTAGAATGCATTTTTCTTGCCTCTCGTAATGATTGCGAACGATAGGCAAAGTTCCAAAAAAAGTGCAGTTCCCCTTTAAAGCCTTAATTATCGCAAAATCCATTTAATTTATTCTAATGCTTTTTATTGACCTGTAGAAACCGTGATTAAGTGTAATCCCCCCGCCCCCCCATCATACAGTACAGAAGTCATTTACCTGGAAGCAGAACTTGGCCTTTTCCTTCCCTTTCGAAACTGGAGGCAACTGAAGGAAATCCCCACAAATAATCAACTGGATGCCCCCGAATGGCTCAGCGGACCTCCTCACCGACCTTTGTGCAGAGAGCAAATCTTTACATACGACTGGAAGGATAGGGACATGTTCATTTGGATCCCACCTGGCCACACACTCCAGCTTGTCAAAGAACGTCGCGTCAACCATGGAGACCTCATCAATGACGAGGTGTCGACAGCTGGTCCAGTGCTGCAGGACCCCGGGCCTCTGGGCCAGTTCGATACACTGCTCCAGAGGGGATGAGCCAGAGCCAATACCTGGGTGCACATTTGACAAGCACTCACAGGTGGAAACGATCCAGTTTGCTTCCCATTCCTGCAGGTTTTTATACTGTTATAAGCCTAAACAGGGAAGCCCAGACTTCCTTCTCCCCAGCTACTTCGTCCAGCTCTTCCCGGGGGAATCCCGAGGCGTTCCCAGGCCAGCCGGGAGACATAGTCTTCCCAACGTGTCCTGGGTCTTCCCCGTGGCCTCCTACCGGTCGGACATGCCCTAAACACCTCCCTAGGGAGGCGCTCGGGTGGCATCCTGACCAGATGCCCGAACCACCTCATCTGGCTCCTCTCCATGTAGAGGAGCAGCGGTTTTACTTTGAGCTCCCCCCGGATGGCAGAGCTTCTCACCCTATCTCTAAGGGAGAGCCCCGCCACCCGGCGGAGGAAACTCATTTCGGCCGCTTGTACCCGTGATCTTGTCCTTTCGGTCATAACCCAAAGCTCATGACCATAGGTGAGGATGGGAACGTAGATCGACCGGTAAATTGAGAGCTTTGCCTTCCGGCTCAGCTCCTTCTTCATCACAACAGATCGATACATCGTCCGCATTACTGAAGACGCCGCCTGTCAATCTCACGATCCACCCTTCCCTCACTCGTGAACAAGACTTGAACTCCTCCACTTGGGGCAGGGTCTCCTCCCCAACCCGGAGATGGCACTCCACCCTTTTCCGGGCGAGAACCATGGACTCGGACTTGGAGGTGCTGATTCTCATCCCAGTCGCTTCACACTCGGCTGCGAACCGATCCAGTGAGAGCTGAAGATCCTGGCCAGATGAAGCCATCAGGACCACATCATCTGCAAAGAGCAGAGACCTAATCCTGCAGCCACCAAACCAGATCCCCTCAACGCCTTGACTGCGCCTAGAAATTCTGTCCATAAAAGTTATGAACAGAATCGGTGACAAAGGGCAGCCTTGGCGGAGTCCAACCCTCACTGGAAACGTGTCCGACTTACTACCGGCAATGCGGACCAAGCTCTGACACTGATCATACAGGGAGTGGACTGCCACAATCAGACAGTCCGATACCCCATACTCTCTGAGCACTCCCCACAGGACTTCCCGAGGGACACGGTCCAATGCCTTCTCCAAGTCCACAAAGCACATGTAGACTGGTTGGGCAAACTCCCATGCACCCTCAAGGACCCTGCCGAGAGTATAGAGCTGGTCCACAGTTCCACGACCAGGACGAAAACCACACTGTTCCTCCTGAATCCGAGGTTCGACTATCCGGCGTAGCCTCCTCTCCAGTACACCTGAATAGACCTTACCGGGAAGGCTGAGGAGTGTGATCCCACGATAGTTAGAACACACCCTCCGGTTCCCCTTCTTAAAGAGAGGAACCACCACCCCGGTCTGCCAATCCAGAGGTACCACTCCTCTTTGAGCTGCCACCTTATCGTGGTAAAGGAGTTTGCGTGTCCCAATGATCCTAGGAGCTATGTTGTCCGGGGGCTTTATGAGTATGGACCAAAACTCATGTCCACATATATTTTGGCTGGACGTTAATAAATACGCAAATTTTTTGTGTGTGCCGGAGAGTGAATTTCGACAAATCCAACCCAAATATGCGTGTCACCTAACATGAGTCATTTTCTGGACATTTTCAAGTTTCATGCATAGAGAGATGCTTATAAAAATATTAAAAAGCCTTGAAAATAATATAAGAGTAGTAAAGTATAATCTTCAATATTCTTTAAAACAAGCCTTTAGCTCTGCTTAAATCTTCAGATAAAACCAACTCCCAAAATAAAGTCCCTGGTTTAAGAGAATATTTGAGCATTCAGTGGAGCACATGTGAGCAACATCAGACGTGGCCACACCAGCAGCACCTGTCCCAAACCGGACTAAATAACGAGTTATTATAATAATCAAATGACAGCAGTCATTTTTATGAGATTATTTTCTGACATAAGCGATTTGGCCCACTTACAATGACAATAAAAAAATTAAAATACAATTTCATGAGCTGTGGACTAGTATTGTATGTCTGGGTAGGGGTCCTACTTTGGAAATAAGGGGTACCCCTTTCAGAGATCCCATTTAGTTCCCCTTTAAACATTCACCTGTTGCACAATGAGATGTAAACATTCGAAAAGTGTACATCCCAGTAACTTTTTGTCGTATCTTTTATGAGCATTTCTTTAATCTGGGAACATAATTTCGTGAATAATATCAATAAATTAACATTCTTAATTAACGACAGTAGAATAAGCACACGTGTGATTGGGGAGTCATTTGCGTTGCCGTAAACGCATCACCGGCAAAGCAACATGAGTGGGTGTGTTGGCGCAATTAAGAAAGAAAGATAGAAGTCAAACACTTGGTTTAAGCCTGGTTTGTATGACAGAAAATGACCAGTTTTTCTACATACCGTTATTTCCGGACCATAGGGCGCACAGGATTTTAAAGCGCACCGCCGATGAATGGTCTATTTTCGATCTGTTTTCATATATAGGGCGCATTAAAAGGAGTCATATTATGTTTATTTTTTCTAGATGGAAAACACTTCCTTGTGGTCTAGATAGATAGATAGATAGATAGATAGAAACCCCTTTTCCATATGAGTTGGGAAATTGTGTTAGATGTAAATATAAACGGAATACAATGATTTGCACATTATTTTCAACCCATATTCAATTGAATATGCTACAAAGACAACATATTTGATGTTCAAACTGATAAACATTTTTTTGTTGTTGCAAATAATCATTAACTTTAGAATTTGATGCCAGCAACACGTGACAAAGAAGTTGGGAAAGGTGGCAATAAATACTGATAAAGTTGAGGAATGCTCATCAAACACTTATTTGGAACATCCCACAGGTGAACAGGCAAATTGGGAACAGGTGGGTGCCATGATTGGGTATAAAAGTAGATTCCATGAAATGCTCAGTCATTCACAAACAAGGATGGGGCGAGGGTCACCACTTTGTCAACAAATGCGTGAGCAAATTGTTGAACAGTTTAAGAAAAACTTTTCTCAACAAGCTATTGCAAGGAATTTAGGGATTTCACCATCTACGGTCCGTAATATCATCAAAGGGTTCAGAGAATCTGGAGAAATCACTGCACGTAAGCAGCTAAGCCCGTGACCTTCGATCCCTCAGGCTGTACTGCATCAACAAGTGACATCAGTGTGTAAAGGATATCACCACATGGGCTCAGGAACACTTCAGAAACCCACTGTCAGTAACTACAGTTGGTCGCTACATCTGTAAGTGCAAGTTAAAACTCTCCTATGCAAGGCGAAAACCCAGAAACACCCAGAAACGCCGTCGGCTTTGCTGGGCCTGAGCTCATCTAAGATGGACTGATACAAAGTGGAAAAGTGTTCTGTGGTCTGACGAGTCCACATTTCAAATTGTTTTGGAAACTGTGGACGTCGTGTCCTCCGGACCAAAGAGGAAAAGCACCATCCGGATTGTTGTAGGCGCAAAGTTGAAAAGCCAGCATCTGTGATGGTATGGGGGTGTATTAGTGCCCAAGACATGGGTAACTTACACATCTGTGAAGGCGCCATTAATGCTGAAAGGTTTTGGTTTTGGAGCAACATATGTTGCCATCCAAGCAACGTTACCATGGACGCCCCTGCTTATTTCAGCAAGACAATGCCAAGCCACGTGTTACATCAACGTGGCTTCATAGTAAAAGAGTGCGGGTAGTAGACTGGCCTGCCTGTAGTCCAGACCTGTCTCCCATTGAAAATGTGTGGCGCATTATGAAGCCTAAAATACCACAACGGAGACCACCGGACTGTTGAACAACTTAAGCTGTACATCAAGCAAGAATGGTAAAGAATTCCACCTGAGAAGCTTAAAAAAATGTGTCTCCTCAGTTCCCAAACGTTTACTGAGTGTTGTTAAAAGGAAAGGCCATGTAACACAGTGGTGAACATGCCCTTTCCCAACTACTTTGGCACGTGTTGCAGCCATGAAATTCTAAGTTAATTATTATTTGCAGAAAAAAAATAAAGTTTATGAGTTTGAACATCAAATATGTTGTCTTTGTAGTGCATTCAACTGAATATGGGTTGAAAAAGATTTGCAAATCATTGTATTCCGTTTATATTTACATCTAACACAATTTCCCAACTCATATGGAAACAGGGTTTGTAGATAGATAGATAGATAAATAGATAGATAGATAGATAGAACTTTATTGATTCCTTCAGGAGAGTTCCCTCAGAATTTTAAAAGTAAAAAGTAAATAATGGGGGTATAAATGGAAATAAAATAAAAAATAACAATAACAATAAAAATAAGAAGCAACAATAAATAGTAAAAAATAAGAATATAACAAGAGAAACTAGGCAGTAGTGACCATGACCATACAAAAAGTGTACATCCCTGTAACTTTTTGTCTTTTTATGAGCATTTCTTTAAGCTCGGAACAGAATTTGGTGAATAATATCAATAAATTAACATTCTTAAATCAACGGCAGTAGAATAAGCACAAGCGTGATTGGGGGAGTCATAGTGTAACTGTTTTTATGCGATATTGGAGTTGTCCGACTTTTTGCGTTGCCGTAAACGCATCACTGGCTAAGTAACATGAGTGCGTGTGTTGGCGCAAGTGAGAAAGAAAGACAGCTGTTTTTATGTACGTTTTTTACTCATGTTTTTGGTGTGGTTACGGTGGAATACAAACAGTTTCGCTCAATTGTGCTACATGCGACTGCACTTTATGGAACTTTGAGTGTAGTGCACGTAGGGCTGGCCGATATATCGATATACTCGATATATCGCGGGTTTGTCTCTGTGCGATATAGAAAATGACTATATCGTGATATTGGAGTATACGTTCTCACGCAGTTGCTTTTAGCTGCGGGCATTACACTACAGGCTCTTTTCACTCTTTCTTCTCAGAGAGATAAAACAAGCGCACCTTCTTACATACGTATACGCCCTCGCGGAGCAGAGAGGTAGCAGCATGGGTAACGTTAGATGTGGTGCGCGTGGTAATACGAGAGAAAGAAAGTGCAAATCTGGTAACAAATGAAGGAAGAATTAATTCCCAATCCATAATTCCCAGTCCATCGTCTGGTGGTGGTTTGGCTTCAAGTGGGAATATGTCGAACAGACAACCGTAATTTGTCAAGTGTGGGGCAAAAGCGTTGCTACAAAAAGTAGCATTACTGCTAATACGTAGCATCATTTGAAAAGTCACCCGCTAGAGCAGAGGTGCTCACACTTTTTCTGCAGGCGAGCTACTTTTCAATTGATCAAGTCGTGGGGATCTACCTCATTCATATATATAATTTATATTTACTTATTTATGAAATATATGTTTTTGTTAATAAGTTAAAGGTGTTTAATGATATTGCAAGCATGTTTAACACATATCATAATATTTTATTAGAGCGTATCAAAACACGTATTGGTATGTCAGACTTAGCTTTGTCGTGGTTGAACTCTTATCTTACTGACAGGATGCAATGCGTCTCCCATAATAATGTGACCTCGGACTATGTTAAGGTAATGTGCGGAGTCCCCCAAGGTTCGGTTCTTGGCCCTGCACTCTTTAGTATTTACATGCTGCCGCTAGGCGACATCATACGCAAATACGGTGTTAGCTTTCATTGCTATGCTGATGACACCCAACTCTACATGCCCCTAAAGCTGACCAACACGCCGGATTGTAGTCAGCTGGAGGCGTGTCTTAATGAAATTAAACAATGGATGTCCGCTAACTTCTTGCAACTCAACGCCAAGAAAACGGAAATGCTGATTATCGGTCCTGCTAAACACCGACATTTATTTAATAATACCACCTTAACATTTGACAACCAAACAATTACACAAGGCGAATCAGTAAAGAATCTGGGTATTATCTTTCACCCAACTCTCTCGTTTGAATCACACATTAAGAGTGTTACTAAAACGGCCTTCTTTCATCTCCGTAATATCGCTAAAATTCGTTCTATTTTATCCACTAGAGACGCTGAGATCATTATTCATGCGTTCGTTACGTCTCGTCTCGACTACTGTAACGTATTATTTTCGGGTCTCCCTATGTCTAGCATTAAAAAATTACAGTTGGTACAAAATGCGGCTGCTAGACTTTTGACAAGAACAAGAAAGTTTGATCATATTACGCCTATACTGTATATACCTTTATATACATATATACCTATATATATACCTATACTGGCTCACCTGCACTGGCTTCCTGTGCACTTAAGATGTGACTTTAAGGTTTTACTACTTACGTATAAAATACTACACGGTCTAGCTCCATCCTATCTTGTCGATTGTATTGTACCATATGTCCCGGCAAGAAATCTGCGTTCAAAGAACTCCGGCTTATTAGTGATTCCCAGAGCCCAAAAAAAGTCTGCGGGCTGTAGAGCGTTTTCTATTCGGGCTCCAGTACTATGGAATGCCCTCCCGGTAACAATTAGAGATGCTACCTCAGTAGAAGCATTTAAGTCCCATCTTAAAACTCATTTGTATACTCTAGCCTTTAAATAGCCCCCCTGTTAGACCAGTTGATCTCCCGTTTCTTTTCTTTTCTCCTCTGCTCCCCTTTTCCTTGAGGGGGGTGGGGGGCACAGGTCCGGTGGCCATGGATGAAGTGCTGGCTGTCCAGAGTCGGGACCCGGGGTGGACCGCTCGCCTGTGCATCGGCTGGGAACATCTCTGCGCTGCTGACCCGTCTCCGCTCGGGATGGTGTCCTGCTGGCCCCACTATGGACTGGACTCTTACTATTATGTTGGATCCACTATGGACTGGACTCTCACAATATTATGTCAGACCCACTCGACATCCATTTCTTTCGGTCTCCCCTAGAGGGGGGGTTACCCACATATGCGGTCCTCTCCAAGGTTTCTCATAGTCATTCACATCGACGTCCCACTGGGGTGAGTTTTTCCTTGCCCGTATGTGGGCTTTGTACCGAGGATGTCGTTGTGGCTTGTGCAGCCCTTTGAGACACTTGTGATTTAGGGCTATATAAATAAAGATTGATTGATTGATTGATTGATATAGTTAATATTGTTAATAAATTAAAGGTGTTTAATGATCATACAAGAATGTTTAATCCAATAGTTAATATTGTTAATAAATTAAAGGTGTTTAATGATAATACAAGTATGTTTAATACATATAGTTAATATTGTTAACAAGTTAAAGGTGTTTAATGATAATACAAGCATGTTTACCACATATAGTTACCGTATTTTCCGCACTATAAGGCGCACCTAAAAACCACAAATTTTCTCAAAAGCTGACAGTGCGCCTTATAACCCGGTGCGCTTTATATATGGATTAATATTAAGATTCATTTTCATAAAGTTTCGGTCTCGCAACTACGGTAAACAGCCGCCATCTTTTTTCCCCGTAGAAGAGGAAGTGCTTCTTCTTCTACGCAAGCACCGCCAAGGTAAGCACCCGCCCCCATAGAACAGGAAGCGCTTTTTCTTCTACTGTAAGCAACCACCCGCCCGCGTAGAAGAAGAAGAAGCGCGCGGATATTACCGGTACGTTTCATTTCCTTTGTGTGTTTACATCTGTAAAGACCACAAAATGGCTCCTACTAAGCGACAGGTTTCCGGTTCATGAAAAGACGCAATCTCTCCATCCGCACACGGACTACTATTTCACAGCAACTGCCTAAAGACTTTCAAGAAAAGCTGGCTACTTTCCGTGCATATTGTAAAAACAAGATAGCTGAAAAAAAGATCCGGCCAGAGAACATTATCAACATGGACGAGGTTCCACTGACTTTTGATATTCCTGTGAACCGCACTGTGGATACAACGGGAGCATGTACGGTGAATATTCGCACCACAGGGAATGAGAAGTCATCCTTCACTGTGGTTCTAGCTTGCCATGCTAATGGCCAGAAACTTCCACCCATGGTGATATTCAAAAGGAAGACCTTGCCAAAAGAGACCTTTCCAGCCGGCGTCATCATAAAAGCTAACTCGAAGGGATGGATGAAGAAAAGA
Organism: Nerophis lumbriciformis; assembly: GCF_033978685.3. Lineage (NCBI taxonomy): Eukaryota > Metazoa > Chordata > Actinopteri > Syngnathiformes > Syngnathidae > Nerophis > Nerophis lumbriciformis. The sequence goes on from NC_084550.2 coordinate 64,782,806, forward strand.
TGAGCGAGTGGTTAAGGTAAGTTTACGCGAAGAGGCCGGGTGGCTTTTTTCACGCAGCTCCGTCCATGTTGATATACGACTCCATGCGCGCCCACATCACGCTGGTTTTTAATATATTATTAAAGTTTGACTGACCTATCTGACTGTTTTTTGACATTCCTTTAGCGCAGTTAGATGCGGCTTATAACACGGGGCGTCTTATAGGTGGACAAAGTATTGAAATATGCCGTTCATTGAAGGCGCGGCTTATAACCCAGGGCGCCTTATGGTGCGGAAAATACGGTAATATTGTTAATAAGTTAAAGGTGTTTAAAGATAATGCAAGCATGTTTAACACATATAGTTAATATTGTTAACAAGTTAAGGTGTTTAAAGATAATACAAGCATGTTTAACACATATAGATTCCTTTCTTTCATGAAGACAAGAATATAAGTTGGTGTATTACCTGATTCTGATGACTTGCATTGATTGGAATCAGACAGTGGTGCTAAAAACGTCCGCATTTTCGAATGGAGGAGAAAAAAAGTCCTCCTTGCTGTCCAATACCACATGAAAGTGGTTGGTTTTTGGCATCTTATTTGTCCAGCTTCCGTACTCCTTTGTATACACTTTACAAGAAATACATTGTCGGCAAACTCCGTAGCTTGCTAGCTTGTGCACGCCAGCTTTCTGAGACTCTTGTTTTGTTAGCGCAGGCAGGATGAAGCAGAGCTTTTATTGTGCAACTGTGCAGTCGGTCTTTGGAGTTTTGACGACAGGTACGGCGCCAGAGTCTGTTGAAATAAAGTGTTTCTCGCCTTCCAGTCGGTAATTTTAATGAGCTGGCAGCAGCCAGCGTCATCTCAGAAGACCCTCGGGTGCCGTGAATGCCAATCAAGTGACGAAAGTGACGTCATAGTGAAGATTTATGATCGCTCATTTTTAGGACCATTTTTTTTAATGCCTGGCTGGTGATCGACTGACACACCCTCCGAGATCGACCGGTAGCTCGCGATCGACGTAATGAGCACCCCTGCGCTACAGAATAAAGAGTGCTTACTCCGCATGTCAACATCTCCGGCCGGTGCCACACCAACAAAATGCCGAGGCAACCGTTTCCACATCAACACCGTATGAAAAAAATAATCAACAACAGAAGGAGATAACGTCTGCAGGAACCTACCACATAGCGAAGGACATACACTATTTGATTTCCTATTATGCAGCTCATTTTTATTTGACACTTATTGAAATATCTTGTGTGACATCATGCACAAAAGTGCACTTTATTTGTTTTAAACTATTGTAGTGGCGTTCTGTACAAAAAGTGCACTTTAATTTAGTGTTGTTTTGATATGTCATCTTAGTGACATCATGCACAAAAGTGCACTCATAGCTTGTTTTAAAATGTCTCTGACAATCTTGCACTTTGTTTTGGAAATGACATGAATGTTTGTGCCACTGCTTAATAACTGTTTAATAAATACACTTTTAGTTGTGATTTCCCTCTCTGCATGAAAGTTTAAAAGTAGCATATATTAATGCAGTATGAAGAAGAATGTTTTAATGTAGACACATAGAATCATCATACTGCTGTGATTATATGCATCAAGTGTTCATTCAAGGCTAAGGCAAAATATGGAGATATATATCGTGTATCGTGACATGGCCTAAAAATATCGAGATATTAAAAAAAGGCCCTAAGTGCATGTTCCACCATTCACTAATTATGTGCGAGCGACGGAACCCGGCCTGACTGACCTGCAAAGTTGTGTAGCGTTGTTCCTCCGATGTGACATGCGGCCACTCCCGTGCTGGCAGTGGCAAAGGTGCTCTTGGGAGGGAGCGACCCGATGATTCTCTTCAGTAAGAAGGACTTCCCGGTACCTGAGAGCACAGTCTCATCAATGCATCGCATTAAATGATTGACATCTTGATTTTTTTTTTTTTTACATAATAATGTATTCATTCAAAAATCAAGACTGGAAGAAAAGAGTCTGAAAAAGACAAGTCATCTTATAGTCGAGGGCATACTTGCCAACCCTCCCGGATTTTCCGGGAGACTCCCGAAATTCAGCGCCTCTCCCGAAAACCTCCTGGGACAAATTTTCTCCCGAAAATCTCCCGAAATTCAGGCGGAGCTGGAAGCCACGCCCCCTCCAGCTCCATGCGGACCTGAGTGACGTCAGGTGCACAACACCATGTAAATCGTTGGCCAACCAAAAAGTAACCCCAGTACGCTACAGCCAACATTCACCAGGAGATGGCAACAGACAAACATAGATCACTCTATTACATTCCTCCCCTTTTTAGAAATGTATAGAAGTTACTCAAAATAAATAAACAACCCAACCAAAAAATGCAGCAGCTCAATTAAAAAACTGTACTTAAGCCACATTCTTTTCTTTTTTTTTTTAGTACTGAACTCTTAACCCTCATTTGTAAAAAATAACATGCTTATTATACAAACAGTATTTGTACACCTTTAACACAGATTTTTATACTGTCTTCAGAGATTCAGTTTTTTTGGTGGTACTCGAAACCTTTCTGGGTACCTGCGAAAGGGTGTTCAGCATGGTTGGAAAAATAGTGACAGAGAATAGAACAAGGATGGACAATTCAACCCTTAACTCAACGTTATGTGTGTGTATGTGTGTAAATAAATGAACACTGAAATTCAAGTATTTCTTTTATTTATTTATTTATATATATATATATATATATATATATATATATATATATATATATATATATAATAAAATAAATATATATATATAATAAAATAAATATATATATATATATATAGCTAGAATTCACTGAAAGTCAAGTATTTCATATATATATATATATATATATATATATATATATATATATATATATATATATATATATATATATATATGTATATATATATATATATATATATATATATATATCCATCCATCCATCCATCCATTTTCTACCGCTTATTCCCTTTGGGGTCGCGGGGGGCGCTGGAGCCTATCTCAGCTACAATCGGGCGGAAGGCGGGGTACACCCTGGACAAGTCGCCACCTCATCGCAGGGCCAACACAGATAGACAGACAACATTCACACTCACATCCACACACTAGGGCCAATTTAGTGTTGCCAATCAACTTATCCCCAGGTGCATGTCTTTGGAGGTGGGAGGAAGCCGGAGTACCCGGAGGGAACCCACGCAGTCACGGGGAGGACATGCAAACTCCACACAGAAAGATATATATATATGAAATACTTGACTTGGTGAATTCTAGCTGTAAATATACTCCTCCCCTCTTAGCCCCGCCCCCAATCACGCCCCCGCCCGACCCCCCCCACCTCCCGAAATCGGAGGTCTCAAGGTTGGCAAGTATGGTCTAGAGTTGTCCAGATACCAATATTTTGGTACCGGTATCAAAATGTATTTCGATACTTTTCTAAATAAAGGGCACCGCAAAAAAATGGCATTATTGGCTTTATTATAACAAAAAATCGCAGGGTACATTAAACATATGTTTATTATTGCAAGTTTGTCCTTAAATAAAATAGTGAACATACAAGACAACTTGTCTTTTAGTAGTAAGTAAACAAACAAAGGCTCCTAATTAGTCTGCTGACATATGCAGTAACATATTGTGTCATTTATCTACCTATTAGTTTGTCAACATTATGAAGGACAAGCTGTAAAAATGAATTATTAATCTACTTGTTCATTTACTGTTAATATCTGCTTATTTTCTCTTTTAACATGTTCTATCTACACTTCTGTTAAAATGAAATAATCACTTATTCTTCTGTTGTTTGATACTTTACATTAGTTTTGGATGAAACCACAAATTTAGGTATCGATCAATCAATCAATCAATCAATGTTTACTTATATAGCCCTAAATCACCAGTGTCTCAAAGGGCTGCACAAGCCACAACGACATCCTCGGCTCAGATCCCACATCGATTCGATACCAAAAGTAGTTACAGGATCATACATTGGTCATATTCAAAGTCCTCATGTGTCCAGGGACATATTCCCTGAGTTTATAAACATAATATAAATTTTTTTTTAACTTAAAAAGATTTTGTGATGCTAAAAAAATATCGATTTAATCATAGTAGTATTCCACTAGATACGCTCCTGTACTTGGTATCATTACAGTGGATGTCAGGTGTAGATCCACCCATGTCGTTTGTTTACATTTTGACGCCGGTGAGCTATTGTATCCTCCTACGGCAGACCTGGGCATTCTGCGTGAGGCCAATCATAAATTACAAAATACATTTAAAAAAGTATCTATGTCGAGTGTGCAATACAACGGTGCTGCTTTTGTTTTGAAAAGCGTTATTTGTATTACTTCCGTGTGGACGTATGCGCGTGTGTGATTGTGAGTGAATGTGAACAGCGGCAATCACAAATTACAAAATAAAGTTTAAAAAACATCTATGTTGTGCGTGCACTATAACTGTGCTGCTTTTATTTTGAAAAGTGTTATTTATGGACGTATGTCCTGTGAGTGAAGGTGCACAGCGACAAGTGATGAGACGCTAAAAAGAGAAAAGTTGATGACGAATGGCGTGTTTTCAACAAGACATGGACTGACAAGTATTTCTTTACAGAAATTAAAGGTAAAGCCGTGTGCTTAATTTGTGATACACAGATTGCTGAAGCAGGGCCTGGGGAATCTATGGTGGGCTCTCCTATTTCTGGGGCTGAGGTTGCAGAGGTAGTTAAAAAGCTCCTCGGTGGCAAGGCCCCGGGGGTGGATGAGATCCGCCCGGAGTTCCTTAAGGCTCTGGATGTTGTGGGGCTGTCTTGGTTGACAAGACTCTGCAACATTGCGTGGACATCGGGGGCGGTACCTCTGGATTGGCAGACCGGGGTGGTGGTTCCTCTCTTTAAGAGGGGGGAACCGAAGGGTGTGTTCCAACTATCGTGGGATCACACTCCTCAGCCTTCCCGGTAAGGTCTATTCAGGTGTACTGGAGAGGAGGCTACGCCGGATAGTCGAACCTCGGATTCAGGAGGAACAGTGTGGTTTTCGTCCTGGTCGTGGAACTGTGGACCAGCTCTATACTCTCGGCAGGGTCCTTGAGGGTGCATGGGAGTTTGCCCAACCAGTCTACATGTGCTTTGTGGACTTGGAGAAGGCATTCGACCGTGTCCCTCGGGAAGTCCTGTGGGGAGTACTCAGAGAGTATGGGGTATCGGACTGTCTGATTGTGGCGGTTCGCTCCCTGTATAATCAGCGTCAGAGCTTGGTCCGCATTGCTGGCAGTAAGTCGGACCCGTTTCCAGTGAGGGTTGGTCTCCGCCAAGGCTGCCCTTTGTCACCGATTCTGTTCATAACTTTTATGGACAGAATTTCTAGGCGCAGTCAAGGCGTTGAGGGGATCTGGTTTGGTGGCTGCAGGATTAGGTCTCTGCTTTTTGCAGATGATGTGGTCCTGATGACTTCATCTGGTCAAGATCTTCAGCTCTCACTGGACCGGTTCGCAGCCGAGTGTGACGCGACTGGGATGGGAATCAGCACCTCCAAGTCCGAGTCCATGGTTCTCGACCGGAAAAGGTTGGAGTGCCATCTCCGGGTTGGGGAGGAGATCTTGCCCCAAGTGGAGGAGTTCAAGTACCTCGGAGTCTTGTTCACGAGTGAGGGAAGAGTGGATCGTGAGATCGACAGGCGGATCGGTGCGGCGTCTTCAGTAATGCGGACGCTGAGCCGGAAGGCAAAGCTCTCGATTTACCGGTCGATCTACGTTCCCATCCTCACCTATGGTCATGAGCTTTGAGTCATGACCGAAAGGACAAGATCACGGGTACAAGCGGCTCAAATGAGTTTCCTCCGCCGGGTGGCGGGGCTCTCCCTTAGAGATAGGGTGAGAAGCTCTGCCATCCGGGGGGAGCTCAAAGTAAAGCCACTGCTCCTCCACATCGAGAGGAGCCAGATGAGGTGGTTCGGGCATCTGGTCAGGATGCCACCCGAACGCCTCCCTAGGGAGGTGTTTAGGGCACGTCCGACCGGTAGGAGGCCACGGGGAAGACCCAGGACACGTTGGGAAGACTATATATCCCGGATGGCCTGGGAATGCCTCGGGATCCCCCGGGAGGAGCTGGACGAAGTGGCTGGAGAGAGGGAAGTCTGGGCTTCCCTGCTTAGGCTGCTGCCCCCGCGACCCGACCTCGGATAAGCGGAAGAAGATGGATGGATGGATGGAGGTTGCTGTGTTTAAAGAATATCATTTGAATCGCCACTACACGACGAAGCACGAGGAAAAATACCGGAATCTGTCTGATGAAGCGCGCGCAAGGGAGGCTGATGCGTTGATGGTAAAACTGCAAACCCAACAAGGACTTTTTGCCAAATTTCACACCCCCAGAGATGCAGCCGTCAGGACAAGTTTCGTCATTTCTCACAAAATCGCCAGAAAAAGTAAGGCGTTTTCTGACGGAGAGTTTATTAAGGAGTGCTTATTGGACTCTGTTGCGCTGATATGCCCGGAAATTTGGAGCTTCAGCTGCAGAACAGAACGGCCGACTTTGACTGTTTTTCGCTGGCTTTGGATGAGAGCTGCGATGTACGTGACACCGCCCAGCTGCTCATCTTCTTACGTGGGATAAATACAGACTTTCAAATCCCAAAGGAGCTGGCAGCCATGCAGTCAATTAAAGAGACAACCACAGGTAATGACTTGTTCACATAGGTAAATGCGTGTTTGGACATTTTAGGACTGAAATGGGTGTGACAATCCAATCCAATCCACTTTATTTATATAGCACATTTAAACAACAAAATGTTTCCAAAGTGCTGCACAACAATATTAAAAACAATATTCAAATAATATCTTTAGCTCCACCAATGACTGAATAAAAACAAAAAAAATAATTACATATAAAACCAATATAAAAAAAACAATATAAAATAAATATGATTAAAAACGATTTTTAACCCTAACCCTAACCCTAATCGCTAAATCCCATGAAATCTTTTACATCTAGTCTCTTACGTGAATGAGCTAAATAATATTATTTGATATTTTACGGTAATGTGTTAATAATTTCACACATAAGTCGCTCCTGAGTATAAGTCGCACCCCCGGCCAAACTATGAAAAAACTGTGATTTATAATCCGAAAAATACAGTAAGTACTTTATTGACACAAATCATTTCCAGGTGTTTGCGGGCCAGATAAAATTATGTTGCGGGCCAGATCTGGCCCCCGGGCCTTGAGTTGACACCTCTGATTTATGCCAACAATGTGTGGAATATACCTTTAAAAATCAGCAATAGAGTGAAGCAACAAACTTCAACACAATTGCAATATTCTAAAGAGGAGTTCAACAAAAATCATTTTCAATTTTACCCGAAAATATTTATTATATAAATACTTTAGACAATTTTTTTCCATTCAACGGTCTTAACCCTTGTGTAATGTTCATATTGTTGTTACTCAGCCAGCGTTTGTGGGTCTGATGGACCCGTTGCATTTTGTGGCTTTTAATGCCTCACAATCAAACACTTTTATGTTAAAATACTGAACAGATGTTTACCTTATCCCAATAAAACTGCAAACCCAACACGGACTTTTTGCCAAATTTCACACCCCCAGAGATGCAGCTGTCAGGACAAGTTTCGTCATTTCTCACAAAATCGCCAGAAACAGTAAGGCGTTTTCTGACGGAGAGTTTATTAAGGAGTGCTTATTGGACTCTGTTGCGCTGATATGTACAGAGACTTTGACTGTTTTTCGCTGGCTTTAGATGAGAGCTGCGATGTACGTGACACCGCCCAGCTGCTCATCTTCTTACGTGGGATAAATACAGACTTTCAAATCACAAAGAAGCTGGCAGCCATGCAGTCAATTAAAGAGACAACCACAGGTAATGACTTGTTCACATAGGTAAATGCGTGTTTGGACATTTTAGGACTGAAATGGGACAAGCTGGCAGGTGTGACCTTATCCCAATAAACATCTGTTCAGTATTTTTAACATAAAAGTGTTTGATTGTGAGGCATTAAAAGCCACAAAATGCAACGGGTCCATCAGACCCACAAACGCAACAATATGAACGTTGCACGGAAAATTTCTCTGCCAGTTTCTGCATCCCACAGGGATTCTTCTTTTGTGTTTCTGCACCTGCGGTTCCCACGCATTGTTTGTCAACACTGTCTGCTCTCATTTTCTCGCACATTTGACCCTCTGATGTTCTGTGTACCTACACTCTGTCCTCCTCCTGTCTAGGCCTACTGTGTGTGTGTTACACAGAACATCAATTTCCACACTTCTATTAGCCCAGGGTCCAGTGGACCCGGACATCTTATATGTAATAGAAATGTGTAAGGGGGGTGTATGGTGTGTGGTCATTAAATATGTATTCTGATATATGTTCTTCACAGAAAATGAGCCAAAGTCAGTGAGTCTCAGTTTGAAAAATTAATTAATTGTATCATTTTTCTTTTAATAAAAAATGAAAACGGGTCCCACAGACCCGAACACCACACAAGGGAGGAGTCGTCTTATATTTGGGTCTATGGAGATAAATGCTTCAGCCCAATGACCTGTGAAACAAGCAGGACTCCACCAAGAACAGTAAGTTAAACATTGTTTTTCACTTTGTGAAAATGTTCTCGTATTAATCACAAATGTTGACCATTGCCTGTCAAACTGTGATAAAAAAAAAAAATGGACTTGCAGAATGAAGCGAGTTGGGATTGTTTCACGTTTCAGATCCGCAATTACAAGTGGAAAAACACATTTTGGATTATTGATTTTAAAACATACACTGAATGTGTATATTTTATATACAAACCCCGTTTCCATATGAGTTGGGAAATTGTGTTAGATGTAAATATAAACGGAATACAATGATTTGCAAATCCTTTTCAACCCATATTCAATTGAATGCACTACAAAGACAACATATTTGATGTTCAAACTCATAAACTTTTTTTTTTTTGCAAATAATAATTAACTTAGAATTTCATGGCTGCAACACGTGCCAAAGTAGTTGGGAAAGGGCATGTTCACCACTGTGTTACATCACCTTTTCTTTTAACAACACTCAATAAACGATTGGGAACTGAGGAAACTAATTGTTGAAGCTTTGAAAGTGGAATTCTTTCCCATTCTTGTTTTATGTAGAGCTTCAGTCGTTCAACAGTCCAGGGTCTACGCTGTCGTATTTTACGCTTCATAATGCGCCACACATTTTCGATGGGAGACAGGTCTGGACTGCAGGCGGTCCCGGAAAGTACCCGCACTCTTTTTTTACGAAGCCACGCTGTTGTAACACGTGCTGAATGTGGCTTGGCATTGTCTTGCTGAAATAAGCAGGGGTGTCCATGAAAAAGACGGCGCTTAGATGGCAGCATATGTTGTTCCAAAACCTGTATGTACCTTTCAGCATTAATGGCGCCTTCACAGATGTGTAAGTTACCCATGCCTTGGGCACTAATGCACCCCCATACCATCACAGATGCTGGCTTTTGAACTTTGCGTCGATAACAGTCTGGATGGTTCGCTTCCCCTTTGGTCCGGATGACACGATGTCGAATATTTCCAAAAACAATTTGAAATGTGGACTCGTCAGACCACAGAACACTTTTCCACTTTGCATGAGTCCATCTTAGATGATCTCGGGCCCAGAGAAGCCGGCGGCGTTTCTGGGTGTTGTTGATAAATGGCTTTCGCTTTGCATAGTAGAGCTTTAACTTGCACTTATAGATGTAGCGACCAACTGTATTTAGTGACAGTGGTTTTCTGAAATGTTCCTGAGCCCATGTGGTGATATCCTTTAGAGATTGATGTCGGTTTTTGATACAGTGCCGTCTGAGGGATCGAAGGTCACGGTCATTCAATGTTGGTTTCCGGCCATGCCGCTTACGTGGAGTGATTTCTCCAGATTCTCTGAACCTTTTGATGATATTATGGACCGTAGATGTTGAAATCCCTAAATTTCTCGCAATTGCACTTTGAGAAACGTTGTTCTTAAACTGTTTGACTATTTGCTCACGCAGTTGTGGACAAAGGGGTGTACCTCGCCCCATCCTTTCTTGTGAAAGACTGAGCATTTTTTTGAAAAGCTGTTTTTATACCCAATCATGGCACCCACCTGTTCCCAATTAGCCTGCACACCTGTGGGATGTTCCAAATAAGTGTTTGATGAGCATTCCTCAACTTTATCAGTATTTATTGCCACCTTTCCCAACTTCTTTGTCTCGTGTTGCTGGCATCAAATTCTAAAGTTAATGATTATTTGCACACAAAAAAAAATGTTTATCAGTTTGAACATCAAATATGTTGTCTTTGTAGCATATTCAACTGAATATGGGTTGAAAATGATTCCGTTTATATTTACATCGAACACAATTTCCCAACTCATATGGAAACTGGGTTTGTACAAATATTTTAGCTTGATTTGAATTTTCTTTCATTTAAGGCTGTTAAAAGTATGTTCAAATAGACATAATGGTAATTAATAATGAATAATTCATTTAAAAAAAATGATTCTTATGAATATTTATTCAAAACCATTTGACAGCGCTAACATGAGCATATGCAGCTACTCAGGGAGCCGCAGAGATTCGTACCTGCGCTGCCTGTGAAGAAAACGTTCTTTCCACCCAGCACAGCACTGAGGACCGCAGCCTGTCCTTTGTTCAGCTTGCGGGACGGTAAAGACAGGATGGGCTTCTTGCTGGGGTTGGCTTTCACCTGAAATGATCACACATTGCCTTTGGAAGCTTTGCAAAATAGGCACGATAATAACAAAGGCAATATTGCAGAAGCAGATGAATTGTAGCATGTAAACCAGGGGTCTCAAACTCAATTTACCTGAGGGCCACTGGATGCTGAAACTGGGTGAGGCTGGGCCGCAAGAAAAGATTTCTTAAAAAAAAATCGAACATGCACTTTTTAATGAATTCACCTTCTTTGAATGGCTTTCCCGCCCTAGCAACCATCTCACTCACCATGTAGCTAGCTTTGACTGCTGCATCGCTCTTTTCGCTTGCTTTCTTGAAGAAATCTTGTTGCCTCAGTAGACTGGTTTTAAAATGTGCAACCCGGTTCACTCTCTCATCTCCCTGGTATTTTGCATACTCCTCAGCATGTCCAGTTGTATAATGACGTTTCAAATTGTATTCCTTGTGCACCGCAACTTTCTCTGTGCAAATAAGACACGTAAAAGAAAGTGCATCTCTATCCTCCTTCAAAACCGAAATAAAAGAACACCTCCAGTCAACTTCAACCTTAAACTAACACCCTCCCAGGATTGTTAATAATCAAATGTAAATGCTTTTTCTGATCTCTCTCTCTCTCCCCTACTACTACTACTACTACTACTACTAATCCTACCAAGTCAGATCTACACTGTTTCAATATCCATTTCTTTGTTCTCAATTGTTGATGACTGAAGTGCTGATACCAACCAAACAAGTGACGGCTTCAATTAAAAAATACAACGGTTTGAATTGGTCCAGGTTATCAGGGACTTTATTACTGACGGACAGGTCTCGCGGTGATCGCGGTCGGGGGGTGGGGGGGGGAAGAGTATCAGCGCTGGGGTCCAGTGCACCACAGTTTTGTATTGTCGCTCGGTCCTTCGTCGGAGTGCTTTGGAAGCTACCGGACCGCTCGTCTGCCCGGCCCGGACGGTTTACAGCGGCGCCGGGGGAAGGAGCGAGCAGGCGGGCGAGCGAGGGAGGCAGGGAGGAAGAGCGTGTGCGGGTGTCGTGGAAAAGCGGCAAAATGTTTCTCTGCTTGCATCACGTAAGTGACGTCAATGCATACTTGCCAACCTTGAGACCTCCGAATTCGGGGGATGGAGGGGGTTTGGGGTGTGTGTGTGGTGGTGTGGGGGGCAGGGTGGGGGTGGGGGGGGGGGGGTGGGGGGGGGGTTGAGAAAGGCGGGGTTGGGGGTAGCAGGGGTGTTTTTGTAGCCCGGAAGAGTTAGTGCTGCAAAGGATTCTGGGTATTTGTTCTGTCCAGTGCACCACAGTTTTGTATTGTCGCTCGGTCCTTCGTCGGAGTGCTTTGGAAGCTACCGGACCGCTCGTCTGCCCGGCCCGGACGGTTTACAGCGGCGCCGGGGGAAGGAGCGAGCAGGCGGGCGAGCGAGGGAGGCAGGGAGGAAGAGCGTGTGAGGGTGTCGTGGAAAAGCGGCAAAATGTTTCTCTGCTTGCATCACGTAAGTGACGTCAATGCATACTTGCCAACCTTGAGACCTCCGAATTCGGGGGATGGAGGGGGTTTGAGGTGTGTGTGTGGTGGTGGTGGGGGTGGTTGAGAAGGGCGGGGTTGGGGGTAGCGGGGGTGTTTTTGTAGCACGGAAGAGTTAGTGCTGCAAAGGATTCTGGGTATTTGTTCTGTTGTGTTTATGTTGTGTTACGGTGCAGATGTTCTCCCGAAATGTCTTTGTCATTCTTGTTTGGTGTGGGTTCACAGTGTGGCGCATATTTGTAACAGTGTTAAAGTTGGTTATACAGGCACCCTCAGTGTGACCTGTATGGCTGTTACTTAAGTATGTCTTGCAGTCACTTGAGTGATCCAGCAGATGCCTCATACAACATGTAACTGAGCCGGCACGCTGCTTGTATGGAGAAAAAGACTGCGTGATGACAGGTTACAGAGGACACTAAAGACCGTTCCATCAAGACATGCCCCCAATATTGTCAAGAGGCACATACCACACAGTGAATGGTAGATTCCTTTAGCTCCACACACAACGCTGTCAAGCGCCGTTCATTTAAAACTCGCGGGCCGCACTAACATTAAACTTTCATATTAAGGTGGGGGCCGCAAAATAACGTCTCGCGGGCCGCAATTGGCCTGCGGGCCGCATGTTTGAGACCCCTGATGTAAACGATAAATGGTATTATTGATAACCGCTGTAAAACTCCTGATGGTTAGAATTACTCTTTTAAATTAAAATCACTGAAAAACGGTGATAACTGCACTTTGATAAACTCATGGAGGGACTGGCACCAGCTTGCTAGCCTAAATGCTAACAGGAAATCAAGAGCCATTAACGTATTTCGCCATCAAGAAAGGACGTACCTGTTAGAATAATTGTATCTAAGTTATCACAAAACTTTGTGTTACATTGAGACAAAAGCTGTCTTTGATCCTACCAATCAGAAGGCTTGTAAAACTCCACTGTGTAGGATGGGAAGCAACATGAAGGTGTTCGGTTTCAATTCATGTATTGTAATCAACAGAAAGATATTGTCTCAAACCCAAGAACTACAAAGCAAAGAGGAAGCAGGCCCTGACTCCCCACAAGGCGACCTTTTCTGTGAACTCTTTTACGACCTTTTCTTTGAACTGTTCTGTAACCAAAGGCGATGGCTGTTTACGACCCACGTCCCCTTAGAAACAGCTGTTGCCATGTAATCAGGGAAATCTTCCGCCAGAGCGTGGTGAGACGTCCAGGCGTTTCTCCTCAAATTGAGCCAAATTTATCAATCAATCAATCAATGTTTATTTATATAGCCCTAAATCACAAGTGTCTCAAAGGGCTGCACAAGCCACGACGACATCCTCGGTACAAAGCCCACATAAGGGCAAGGAAAAACTCACCCCAGTGGGACGTCGATGTGAATGACTATGAGAAACCTTGGAGAGGACCGCATATGTGGGTAACCCCCCCCCCTCTAGGGGAGACCGAATGCAATGGATGTCGAGTGGGTCTGACATAATATTGTGAGAGTCCAGTCCATAGTGGATCCAACGTAATAGTAAGAGTCCAGTCCATAGTGGGGCCAGCAGGACACCTTCCCGAGCAGAGACGGGTCAGCAGCGCAGAGATGTTCCCAGCCAATGTACAGGCGAGCGGTCCACCCCGGGTCCCGACTCTGGACAGCCAGCACTTCATCCATGGCCACCGGACCTGTGTGTCTCCCCCTCCCCAAATTTAATTCTGTCTCTGTTTAATTCTTTGCTTCTTGTCTTGTTTAAACTCATATAAAACACATTACTGTCTGAGCAACTAAGATATTCAACTGTACTCACTGAACCTACAAGCTGTGCTCTCTAAGCACAGAATGATCCTTCTATACCAGGGGTCGGCAACCCGCGGCTCTTTAGCGCCGCCCTAGTGGCTCTCTGGAGCTTTTTCAAAAATGTATGAAAAATGGAAAAAGATGAGGGAAAAAAAAAAAAGTTTGTTTTAATAGGGTTTCTGTAGGAGGACAAACATGACACAAACCTCCCTAATTGTTATAAAGCACACTGTTTATATTAAACATGATTAAACACTGATTCGAGTATTTGGCGAGCGCCGTTTTGTCCTACTAATTTTGGCGGTCCTTGAACTCACCGTAGTTTGTTTACATGTATAACTTTCTCCGACTTTCTAGGACGTGTTTTATGCCACTTCTTTTTCTGTCTCATTTTGTCCACCAAACTTTTCACGTTGTGCGTGAATGCACAAAAGGTGAGTTTTGTTGATGTTATTGACTTGTGTGGAGTGCTAATCAGACATATATTCAAATGTCTATTCTTGGTGTTGGCTTTTATCAAATAAATTTCTCCCAAAAATGCGACTTATATAGGTTTTTTTCCTTCTTTATTATGCATTTTCGGCCGGTGCGACTTATACTACGGAGCGACTTATAGTCCGAAAAATACGGCAGTATTTTCTCACTAAATGTAATTGATTTTTTTCATTTTGACAGAAAAAAAATATATGTACTTCTTGAAATTGCATGCCTTTTAAACTTTAATAGTATCCATTATTGCAACAAATATTACAGTATATTATCATACTTTCCAAATTTTTTTTGTCTAAATAAAAATACTTAATTTACAGCAAACTACCCATCAAATCAATAAAAATGACAATACATTTTACGTTGTTCTTTACAGCACATTACTGTAAATTGAAAAAAAAAAACGACTGCTGTTTTTTGCGTTAAAATTCTGTTGGCTGAGCTGCGAGTTTTTTACTGTAAAATCTACGGTTGTTTTTAACGGTGCAATTCTGTATGAAAGGTGCTATACAAATAAAATGTATTATTATTGCTTACCAAAGTCGTACTAAAACATGTTGATAGATTTTTGAGCGCCGTGTGTAATGTTCTATATTTTCTATGGAACATATAAAATGTTGGTGTTTACTTGAGTCATATTGCAGTCCACACAAACCTCTTATGTTTGACTGCCACCTACTGGTCACACTTATTACATCATGTATCAAATAAAATTGCATCGAGGTCAGTAAGCAAAACCAGAATTATAAGGTTATAAGGTGCACTGTCGAGTTTTGAGGAAAAAAATGATTTTAAGTGCGCCTAAGGTCCGGAAAATACGGTATTAATCATTTCTGGGATGCGCTGTGGCGTCCTACTCTGTGCAGCGGCCCTTGAACGCACCGTAACACCTCGATCTCTTAGTATAGAACAGGGGTCGGCAACTCGCGGCTCTTTAGCGCCGCCCTAGTGGCTCTCTGAAGCTTTTTCAAAAATGTATGAAAAATGGAGAAAGATGAGGGGGAAAAAAAAAAAAAAAAATGTTTTTTAATATTGTTTCTGTAGGAGGACAAACATGACACAAACCTCCCTAATTGTTATAAAGCACACTGTTTATATTAAACATGCGTCACTGATTCGAGTATTTGGCGAGCGCTGTTTTGTCCTACTAATGTTGGCGGTCCTTGAACTCACCGTAGTTTGTTTACATGTATAACTTTCTCCGACTTTCTAGGACGTGTTTTATGCCACTTCTTTTTCTGTCTCATTTTGTCCACCAAACTTTTAACGTTGTGCATGAATGCACAAAGGTGAGTTTTGTTGATGTTATTGACTTGTGTGGAGTGCTAATCAGACATATATTCAAATGTCTATTCTTGGTGTTGGCTTTTATCAAAAAAATTTCCCCCAAAAATGCGACTTATATAGGTTTTTTTCCTTCTTTATTATGCATTTTCGGCCGGTGCGACTTATACTACGGAGCGACTTATAGTCCGAAAAATACGGCAGTATTTTCTCACTAAATGTAATTGATTTTTTTCATTTTGACAGAAAAAAAATATATGTACTTCTTGAAATTGCATGCCTTTTAAACTTTAATAGTATCCATTATTGCAACAAATATTACAGTATATTATCATACTTTCCAAAAAATTTTGGTCTAAATAAAAATACTTAATTTACAGCAAACTACCCATCAAATCAATAAAAATGACAATACATTTTACGTTGTTCTTTACAGCACATTACTGTAAATTGAAAAAAAAAAAAAACGACTGCTGTTTTTTGCGTTAAAATTCTGTTGGCTGAGCTGCGAGTTTTTTACTGTAAAATCTACGGTTGTTTTTAACGGTGCAATTCTGTATGAAAGGTGCTATACAAATAAAATGTATTATTATTATTATTATTGCTTACCAAAGTCGTACTAAAACATGTTAATAGATTTTTGAGCGCCGTGTGTAATGTTCTATATTTTCTATGGAACATATAAAATGTTGGTGTTTACTTGAGTCATATTGCAGTCTACACAAACCTCTTATGTTTGACCCGCCATCTACTGGTCACACTTATTACATCATGTATCAAATAAAATTGCATCGAGGTCAGTAAGCAAAACCAGAATTATCAGGTTATAAAGGTGCACTGTCGAGTTTTGAGGAAAAAAATGATTTTAAGTGCGCCTAAGGTCCGGAAAATATGGTATTAATCATTTCTGGGATGCGCTGTGGCGTCCTACTCTGTGCAGCGGCCCTTGAACGCACCGTAACACCTCGATCTCTTAGTATAGAACAGGGGTCGGCAACCTGCGGCTCTTTAGCGCCGCCCTAGTGGCTCTCTGGAGCTTTTTCAAAAATGTATGAAAAATGGAAAAAGATGAGGGGGAAAAATAAATATATTTTTTTGTTTTAATATGGTTTCTGTAGGAGGACAAACATGACACAAACCTCCCTAACTGTTATAAAGCACACTGTTTATATTAAACATGCTTCACTGATGCGAGTATTTGGATAGCGCCGTTTTGTCCTACTAATTTTGGCTGTCCTTGAACTCACCGTAGTTTGTTTACATGTATAACTTTCTCCGACTTTCTAGGACGTGTTTTATGCCACTTTTTTTTCCGTCTCATTTTGTCCACCAAACTTTTAACGTTGTGCGTGAATGCACAAAGGTGAGTTTTGTTGATGTTATTGACTTGTGTGGAGTGCTAATCAGACATATTTGGTCACTGCATGACTGCAAGCTAATCGATGCTAACATGCTATTTAGGCTAGCTATATGTACATATTGCATCATTATGCCTCATTTGTAGCTATATTTGAGGTCATTTAGTTTCCTTTAGGTCATCTTAATTCAATGTATATCTCATGACACACCATCTGTATGTAATATGGCTTTTAATTTTTTTGCGGCTCCAGACAGATTTGTTTTTGTATTTTTAGTCCAATATGGCTTTTTCAACATTTTGGGTTGCCGACCCCTGTTCTATACTAAGAGATCGAGGTGTTACGGTGCCTTCAAGGACCGCTGCACAGAGTAGGACGCCACAACGCATGCCGGAAATGATAAATATCGTATTTTCCGGACTATAAGGCTCATTTAAAATCTTTTTTTTCCTCAAAACTCGACAGTGCGCCTTATAACCCGGTGCGTCTAATGTACGGAATAATTCTGGTTTTGCTTACCGACCTCGATGCATTTTTGGTACATGATGTAATGACAAGTGTGACCAGTAGATGGCAGTCAAACATAAGAGATACGTGTAGACTGCAATATGATGGCGATATGACTCAAGTAAACAACATTAATATTTTATATGTTCGATTGAAAATATAGAACATTACACACAACGCTCAAAAATCTATCATGTTTTAGTATGACTTTGGTAAGCTATAATAATAATAATAAAGTTTATTTGTATAGCACCTTTCATACAGAACTGCAGCTCAAAGTGCTTCACAGCAGTAAAAAACATTAAGTAAAAACATGGTAAAAACAAGTATAGAAAATGGAAAATAAATTATAACAAATAAAAATAAAGATAAAAGCAAAGTGAAAACAAAAGGATCAGACAATAATAATTACAATAATCATAGCGTGGAACAAGAAAGTAATGTAGGAAATAAAAGGCTAGAACTAACGCAGAGTAAAATACAGCTGCTGTGGGTGATAGTGTAATGGTTAAAGGTGTAGTTAGCCGGCTTCTCTGATATCTAATTTAGATGCTTGAGTAAAGAGGTTTTAAGCTGTTTTTTGAAGATATCTATCAAGTTATGAAGCCGCACCACTTGATGTGCTTCAACATAGGAGTATTATTATGGTGTGTGTATAAGGTAAGACATTATCTGGTGTTTTGTTTCGCAATATTATGCAAAATCTACTTTTCTTACCTTCTGGTGCCTGCTGATCTGTATTTGGGATCTGCATAAATCCTGAAAATTTGCGCGAGTCCGCCTTTGTAGTCCGTGCCGACCCCGTAGTCAATAAGCTTCTTTTTCTCTATCTTCTTGTTATGTGACATTCGTCCTCCGCTGTTGCCATTTCTAATATAAAGTAGTGTAAAGTTCTTACTTATATCTGTCAGTAAACTCGTCATGAAAGCGCTAAAACATACCGGTGTAGTGAGTTTATATTATTCACCCAAGGAACTTTAGATATTTGAGAGTTCCGGTCGGACGGTTTTTCACGGGACACATTTCCGGCGGATGAGGAGACGCTGCTCCGTTATTGATTGAAGTAAAGTGTGAATGTCATTAAAACAGTTAGCTCCATCTTTTGACACTTCTTCCACTCCCGTCCTTGCATGCTACACCGCTACAACAAAGATGACGGGGAGAAGACGCTGTCGAAGGTGAGCCACGTAAATAAGACCGCCCACTAAACAGCGCATCCGGAAGCAACTGTTAGAAAGCATCTTGAAGATGATCTGTAAAACATCATCTATGCAGCATTTTGACCAAAGAACTACCATTACATGTTATGTAGACCACAAGGAAGTGTTTTACATTTATAATTTTTTTTTTATATATGACCCTTTTAATGCGCCTTATAATCCGGTGCACCTTATATATGGAGATAGTAGTACATATATCACCTGTAAGGTTTAGGTTGTATATACATATATGTATATATATATATATATATATATATATATATATATATACACATATACATACATATATATGTATATATATATATATATATATATATATATACACATATATACATACATATATATATATATATATATATATATATATATATATATACACATATATATATATATATATATATATATATATATATATATATATATATATACATACATACATACATACATACATACATACATACATACATACATACATACATACATACATATATATATATATATATATATATATATATATATATATATATATATATATATAAAAATAAATCTCTAGTTCATTAGTATTCCTGCTAGAATTTTAACATTTTAACAAAAGACGGTTTTGACTGTTGAATCAACAATACAGTTTGTTATAAACTGAAAAGAAGCGACACAATTAAACAGGATGAAGGTTGGCTCTAAAGCCACATTGATTTTGGGGGTTTGACTGTGCCAACTTGCGATTATGTAATGAGAGGTGCCTTCCGAAGGTTTCTCGTTGTTCCCATCGGGTCAAGTTTTTTCTTGCCCTGATGTGGGATCAGATGGCGTCGTTGTTTGTGCAGCCCTTTGAGACATTTGTGATTAAGGGCTATACAAGCAAACCTTGATTGATTGATTGATGTATGAAAAAAGATCAAAATAGACCATTCATCGGCAGTGCGCCTTATAATCCGGTGCGCCCTATGGTCCGGAAAATACGGTAATATGTTTGATTTACTTGTTACTGACTTTTTAAATACACTTTAAAGCGCTACAGTACAGACTAATAATTAGAACAGTAAAAGCTTACAGATAAAATACTAAGATATAAACTAGGGCTGGGCGATATATCGATATACTCGATATATCGCGGGTTTGTCTCTGTGCGATATAGAAAATGACTATATCGTGATATTCGAGTATACGTTCTCACGCAGTTGCTTTTAGCATTACACTACAGCATGGGTGTCAAACTCTGGCCCGCGGGCCAAATTTGGCTTGCCGTGTAATTTCACTTGGCCCTTGAGGCGATATCAAATTAACACTAGAGCTGGCCCGCACATTTCGGGAAAAACATCCGCACCGTAACACAACATAAACACAACAGAACAAATACCCAGAATCCTTTGCAGCACTAACTCTTCCGGGACACTACTACTGTGTATGTGTGTGTGTGAGGGGGGGCGGGGTTTGGTGGTAGCGGGGGTGTATTTTGTAGCGTCCCGGAAGAGTTAGTACTGCAAAGGGTTCTGGGTATTTGTTCTGTTGTGTTTATGTTGTGTTACTGTGCGGATGTTCTCCCGAAATGTGTTTGTCATTCTTGTTTGGTGTGGATTCACAGTGTGGCGTATATTTCTAACAATGTTAAAGTTTTTTATACAGCCACCCTCAGTGTAACCTGTATCGCTGTTGATCAAGTATGCGTTGCATTCACGTGTGTGTGTGTACAGAAGCCGCACATATCTTGTGACTGGGCCGGCACGTTGTTAGAATGGATGAAAAGCGGACGTGACGACAGCTCGTAGAGGACGTTAAAGGCAGTGCCTTTAAGGCACGCCCCCAAGACTGTGGTCCGGGTGAACTACGAGATATAATGACTGATGAACACCTTCGTTCGATAATGAAGGTTGCCTCAGCTCAAAGCCTGAGCCCCGACAATAATGATCCAGCATCCAAGAAAAGATGGCAGGTATCACATCAGATTAGATCAGTGTGTTGCAAACTGAGCAGTTTAAAGTCCTGAATGGTTGGTTTATTCATTGTTATTTTTATTTCAAAATGTATTAGCCTGTGGAAAAAGTTAATGTTGATATTTACCTTAGAAGGCTGCAAATAGAAAATAGGCATTCAATTTTTATTTAAATTGTATTTGATATGCCATTGATATTTTTTAATTATCATTATTTGAAACTGGATTTTGCATGTCACACATGCACTAACCCCTGTGCCACCGTGCAGCCCCATTTCTCTGCAATACTCCTCATATTTCTCAAAATGTACTCACCGGGCTGAAGTTACAGTCACTCCTTGATCTTTTGACCTGCTGTCCACTTCCTGCGCTCATGTTGGTGCGGTCTGACAGGCCTTTGGGAGGAACCTTACTTCTCAGCTCGTTGACCTTCTGAAGGTCTTTTTGCTGCAGGGGGCTGATGGCCTCAAAGCTGCGGGGCAATCCGGCTTTCAGTTTCTCCCGGCCGCTCAGAGCTCTGCTCCCCATCCCGGCTTGGTGTTTGATGCTCAGAGTTCTTAGGAAGAGGCCGAGCTGGTCGGGGGGGCAGTTGGAGATGAACACCTGGATGTTCCCGGGGAGCAGTTTGACCGTGCACTTCCCATCGCGGGCGAATTTGGTGAAAAGTTTGAAGTCACTGAGGGGATAATTTAGCGAGAGTTTCCCATCGCAGATACGGAGGATGAGCTCCTGGAACTCGTTCCGTCCCAGAATAACAGTCGCTTTGCGGATGACCTGCCTGCGGGTGGTTTGTCCTGATGCGTTCAGGTGCTCGGTGGTCACACAACACTGCAGTTGGGCGCCGTCATCTACCGCTCCGGACATCGCGGACACTTTCTGTAGGAGGACAAGAGCCCAAATATTTGAGTTTCACAAACATCATAGGAGTCCATTTATTTTAATGCAATTTATTGTCATACCCAAAATCAGGCCTGGGCAATTATTTTGACTCCGGGGCAAAATTTGGAGAAAAAAATGTGTCCGGGGGCCGGCATACCTATTTTTAGGAACACTAATACAAAACCTCCCAAAAATGTCTGATTGAATGCTAAAAACGTTATGACCACTTTAAAAAACGGAATTAAATTTAATTTTTTTTTACTGAATGAGACACCCAGAATGTACATGAAAATAAAGAATGTGGGATTTACAATATTAACTATGAACGATAAAACACTGAATATTGACAACATATTTTTAGGAACACTAATACAAAACCTCCCAATAATGTCTGATTGAATGCTAAAAACATTATGACAGACCGCCTGAAAAAATGGAATGAAATTTTACTTTTTTTTTTACCGAATGAGACACTCAGAATGTACTTGAAAAAAAAGAATGTGGGATTTACAATATTAACTATGAACGATAAAACACTGAATATTAACATATTTTTAGGAACACTAATACAAAACCTCCCAATAATGTCTGATTGAATGCTAAAAACATGACAGACCACCTTGAAAAAACGGAATTGAATTTTACATATTTTTACTGAATGAGACACCCAGAATGTACATAAAAATAAAGAATGCGGGATTTACAATATTAACTATGAACGATGAAACACTGAATATTGATAACATATTTTTAGGAACACTAATACAAAACCTCCCAATAATGTCTGAGTGAATGCTAAAAACGTTATGACAGACCGCCTTAAAAAACGGAATGAAATTTAATTTTTTTTTACTGAATGAGACACTCAGAATGTACATGAAAATAAAGAATGTGGGATTTACAATATTAACTATGAACGATAAAACACTGAATATTGATAACATATTTTTAGGAACACTAATACAAAACCTCACAATAATGTCTGATTGAATGCTAAAAACGTTATGACAGACCGCCTTAAAAAACGGAATTAAATTAAATTTTGTTACTGAATGAGACACCCAGAATGTACATGAAAATAAAGAATGTGGGATTTACAATATTAACTATGAACGATAAAACGCTGAATATTGACATCATATTTTTAGGAAAACTGATACAAAACCTCACAATAATGTCTGATTGAATGCTAAAAACGTTATGACAGACCCCCAGAAAAATCGGAATTAAATTTTACACATTTTTACTGAATGAGACACCCAGAATGTACATGAAAATAAAGAATGTGG
This sequence comes from Nerophis lumbriciformis, assembly GCF_033978685.3. NCBI lineage: Eukaryota > Metazoa > Chordata > Actinopteri > Syngnathiformes > Syngnathidae > Nerophis > Nerophis lumbriciformis. The sequence goes on from NC_084550.2 coordinate 64,805,733, forward strand.
GATTTAAAATATTAACTATGAACGATAAAACACTGAATATTGACAACATATTTTTAGGAACACTAATACAAAACTTCACAATAATGTCTGATTGAATGCTAAAAACGTTATGACAGACCACCTTAAAAAACGGAATTAAATTAAAATTTTTTTTTACTGAATGAGACACTCAGAATGTACATGAAAATAAAGAATGTGGTATTTACAATATAAACTATGAACGATAAAACACTAAATATTGACATGTTTTTAAGAACACTAATACAAAACCTCCCAATAATGTCTGATTGAATGCTAAAAACATGACAGATCGCCAGAAAAAATTGAATGAAATTTTACTTTTTATTTTACTGAATGAGACACTCAGAATGTACATGAAAATAAAGAATGTGGGATTTACAATATTAACTATGAACGATAAAACACTGAATATTAACATATTTTTAGGAAGACTAATACAAAACCCCCCAATAATGTCTGATTGAATGCTAAAAACGTTATGACAGACCACCTTAAAAAAACGGAATGAAATTTAATTTTTTTTACTGAATGAGACACTCAGAATGTACATGAAAATAAAGAATGTGGGATTTACAATATTATCTATGAACGATAAAACACTGAATATTAACATATTTTTAGGAACACTAATACAAAACCTCCCAATAATGTCTGATTGAATGCTAAAAACATGACAGACCGCCTGAAAAAATGGAATGACATTTTACTTTTTTTTTACTGAATGAGAGACACTCAGAATGTACATGAATATAAAGAATGCGGGATTTACAATATTAACTATGAACGATAAAACGCTGAATATTGATAACATATTTTTAGGAACACTAATAAAAAACCTCCCAATAATGTTTGATTGAATGCTAAAACATTCAGACAGACCGCCTTAAAAAAACGGAATGAAATTTAAAATTTTTTTACTGAATGAGACACTCAGAATGTACTTGAAAATAAAGAATGTGGGATTTACAATATTAACTATGAACGATAAAACACTGAATATTGACAACATATTTTCAGGAACACTAATACAAAACCTCACAATAAGGTCTGATTGAATGCTAAAAACGTTATGACAGACCCCCAGAAAAATCGGAATTAAATTTTACACATTTTTACTGAATGAGACACCCAGAATGTACATGAAAATAAAGAATGTGGGATTTAAAATATTAACTATGAACGATAAAACACTGAATATTGACAACATATTTTTAGGAACACTAATACAAAACTTCACAATAATGTCTGAATGCTAAAAACGTTATGACAGACCGCCTTAAAAAACGGAATGAAATTTAATTTTTTTTTACTGAATGAGACACTCAGAATGTACATGAAAATAAAGAATGTGGGATTTACAATATTAACTATGAACGATAAAACACTGAATATTGATAACATATTTTTAGGAACACTAATACGAAACCTCACAATAATGTCTGATTGAATGCTAAAAACGTTATGACAGACCGCCTTAAAAAACGGAATTAAATTTAATTTTGTTACTGAATGAGACACCCAGAATGTACATGAAAATAAAGAATGTGGGATTTACAATATTAACTATGAACGATAAAACGCTGAATATTGACATCATATTTTTAGGAAAACTGATACAAAACCTCACAATAATGTCTGATTGAATGCTAAAAACGTTATGACATACCCCCAGAAAAATCGGAATTAAATTTTACACATTTTTACTGAATGAGACACCCAGAATGTACATGAAAATAAAGAATGTGGGATTTAAAATATTAACTATGAACGATAAAACACTGAATATTGACAACATATTTTTAGGAACACTAATACAAAACTTCACAATAATGTCTGATTGAATGCTAAAAACGTTATGACAGACCGCCTTAAAAAACGGAATTAAATTAAAAAAATTTTTTACTGAATGAGACACTCAGAATGTACATGAAAATAAAGAATGTGGTATTTACAATATAAACTATGAACGATAAAACACTGAATATTGACATGTTTTTAAGAACACTAATACAAAACCTCCCAATAATGTCTGATTGAATGCTAAAAACATGACAGACCGCCAGAAAAAATGGAATGAAATTTTACTTTTTTTTTTACTGAATGAGACACTCAGAGTGTACTTGAAAATAAAGAATGTGGTTTTTACAATATTAACTATGAACGATAAAACACTGAATATTAACATATTTTTAGGAAGACTAATACAAAACCCCCCAATAATGTCTGATTGAATGCTAAAAACGTTATGACAGACCACCTTAAAAAAACGGAATGAAATTTTATTTTTTTTACTGAATGAGACACTCAGAATGTACTTGAAAATAAAGAATGTGGGATTTACAATATTATCTATGAACGATAAAACACTGAATATTAACATATTTTTAGGAACACTTATACAAAACCTCCCAATAATGTCTGATTGAATGCTAAAAACATGACAGACCGCCTGAAAAAATGGAATGAAATTTTACTTTTTTTTTACTGAATGAGAGACACTCAGAATGTACATGAATATAAAGAATGCGGGATTTACAATATTAACTATGAACGATAAAACACTGAATATTGATAACATATTTTTAGGAACACTAATAAAAAACCTCCCAATAATGTTTGATTGAATGCTAAAACATTCAGACAGACCGCCTTAAAAAAACGGAATGAAATTTAAAAATTGTTTACTGAATGAGACACTCAGAATGTACATGAAAATAAAGAATGTGGTATTTACAATATAAACTATGAACGATAAAACACTGAATATTGACATGTTTTTAAGAACACTAATACAAAACCTCCCAATGTCTGATTGAATGCTAAAAACATGACAGACCGCCTGAAAAAATGGAATGAAATTTTACATTTTTTTACTAAATGAGACTCTCAGAATGTACATGAAAATAAAGAATGTGGGATTTACAATATTAACTATGAACGATAAAACACTGAATATTGACAACATATGAACGTCACACCCCCTCTCGATCGACATATTTTACAAACAAGCAAAACGCAACAAAAATGCAACAAACACAGCGAAATATGAACATGATGGGTAAAAAAAACCCCACCTACAATCTTATACATCTGATAAATCACTAAGCTTTAGAACTTTGTTGTAAAAATCTCCTTCCGCGTCTGTCCCTGACACCCACATTTCAGGCTGGCCGCTCTGGAAACACTCTGTGGAAACGCTCCCCGCCCACACTGCTTGGTGCCTCGTCTGAGCTGCTGTGACTTAGATGACCATAGTAGCTAATTAGATTACCATAGTAACTAATTAGATGACCATAGTAACTAATTAGATGACCATAGTAGCTAATTAGATGACCATAGTAACTAATTAGATGACCATAGTAGCTAATTAGATGACCATAGTAACTAATTAGATGACCATAGTAACTAATTAGATGACCATAGTAACTAATTAGATGACCATAGTAGCTAATTAGATGACCATAGTAACTAGTATATCATGCAAAAGCGCAGATTCCAACCATTGAAATACTTTGTATAGTTCAAGACTTACGGTCATTTGAAAACATCACTGCACATCATAATGGGTTTTATGGTCGGAATAGAGATCTGCCCGAGAGGGACCAGCGGTAGAAAATTATCATTATCATTATCATAAATGTTTTAATTATTTTAACTTTTTTCGCGGGGGGGTCGCTGGAGCCTATCTCAGCTGCATTCAGTTTCCATCTTAAAGACCTAAAAAAAATTATTTGGGAATGTCCGGCGGGCCAGATTGAAAAGCTTAACGAACAGGGGTCGATGCGACTCTTTAGCACCGCCCTAGTGGCTCTCTGGAGCTTTTTCAAAATTTTATGAAAAATGGAAAAAGATGAGGGGAAAAAAATATTTTTTTGTTTTAATATGGTTTCTGGAGGAGGACAAACATGACACAAAACTCCCTAATTGTTATAAAGCACACTGTTTATATTAAACATGCTTCACTGATTCGAGTATTTGGCGAGCGCCGTTTTGTCCTACTAATTTCGGCGGTCCTTGAACTCACCATAGTTTGTTTACATGTATAACTTTCTCCGACTTTCTAGGACGTGTTTTATGCCACTTCTTTTTCTGTCTCATTTTGTACACCAGACTTTTAAGGTTGTGCATGAAGGCACAAAGGTGAGTTTTGTTGATGTTATTGACTTGTGTGGAGTGCTAATCAGACATATTTGGTCACTGCATGACTGCAAGCTAATCAATGCTAACATGCTATTTAGGCTAGCTATATGTACATATTTAGGGATGTCCGATAATGGCTTTTTGCCGATATCCGATATTGTCCAATCAACCGATACCAATATATACAGTCGTGGAATTAACACATTATTATGCCTAATTTGGACAACCAATTATGGTGAAGATAAGGTCCTTTTTTAAAAGAAATTCATAAAATAAAATAAGATAAATAAATTAAAAACATTTTCTTGAATAAAAAAGAAAATAAAAACAGTTACATAGAAACTAGTAATTAATGAAAATGAGTAAAATTAACTGTTAAAGGTTAGTACTATTAGTGGACCAGCAGCACGCACAATCATGTGTGCTTACGGACTGTATCCCTTGCAGACTGTATTGATATATATTGATATATAATGTAGGAACCAGAATATTAATAACAGAAAGAAACAACCCTTTTGTACGAATGAGTGTGAATGAGTGTAAATGGGGGAGGGAGGTTTTTTTTGGGTTGGTGCACTAATTGCAAGTGTATCTTGTGTTTTTTATGTTGATTTAATAAAAAAAAAAAACCATACCGATAATAAAAAAAAACGATACCGATCATTTCCGATATTACATTTTAAAGCATTCTGTACATATTGCATCATTATGCCTCATTTGTAGCTATATTTGAGGCCATTTAGTTTCCTTTAAGTCCTCTTAATTCTATTTATAGCTCATGACACACTATCTGTATGTAATATGGCTTTTTAATTTTTTGCGGCTCCAGACAGATTTGTTTTTGTATTTTTGGTCCAATATGGCTCCTTCAACATTTTGGGTTGCCGACCCCTGTCTAGAATAAACTTTCACGGGCTCAGAGGCGAGAAAGCAGCTCACCAGCCGATGACGTCAACATAGCCCTCTGTGACAATAATGCACCGCTAAAAATAGTTTGTCTGCGTTAGTGTTTATAATAACAATACCACTAATACTTGTTAATATTCAATTAAGTCACCAAATGTAAATGGAATATTGTTTTTATTGGGTTTTATGGTCGGAATAGAGATCTGCCCGAGAGGGACTAGCAGTAGAAAATTATAATTTAATACATTTTTTAATTATTTTAATTTTTTTAAACAAATCTGTCAATTGTTATGTATTTTTTTTAGTTACGTTTATATACCGGGAAGTGAATAATAATCAGTAATGGCTGGATAAAGTGTAGGATTAAATAAGCTCTGCTTCTTCCTACTCCTTTTCGAACATGCTCAATTGTGCAAAAGTAAAGGTGATGTTCCTTCAGTGGGTGCATTGTTTCAGCACGCAAGTAGCGTCACTACGTAAAGTTTGTATCATAAAGTATAGTCAACGTCAACAAAATGGTAGGAATAAACATGCATGCGTGGTTGATAAAAAGCTTTACCTGCAACTTCTGCTCCGCTTCTGTCGACAGATCGAGTGACAACAGTGGAATCTCCACTCGGGGAGAAAACACCGATTTCAAATTTTCAGCGTGGGTGAATTGAGCCAATCACAGAGGGAGGTTGCTGGCCAATCAGAGGGAGGAGATTTAACATTGTAGCCAATGAGAAAGGGCGCAGCCGAACCATGTGACTTGACCAAAACCAATAGCGCGCATGCATGCTGATGACGTCACTATATGTCTGTGCTTCCGGAAATAGGGCAACGACGTCATTATTTCTTAGTCTTTTGCTCTAAACGTAAACGTTGTATTTTGAACAAAGACTTACTAAGATGTATTATATTTACAGTACGTGTCACTGGTACATAAATGTGTACTTTGGACTTAAAGAGTAAGATTTCGTAAATATCACACAAGGCGCAGCTTTAGTCATTCGGTTTTGTTACACTGTCGTGCTGAAATACAAACCCCGTTTCTATATGAGTTGGGAAATTGTGTTAGATGTAAATATAAACGGAATACAATGATTTGTAAAACCTTTTCAACCCATATTCAATTGAATGCACTACAAAGACAAGATATTTGATGTTCAAACTCATAAACTTTTTTTTTTTTCTGCAAATAATAATTAACTTAGAATTTCATGGCTGCAACACGTGCCAAAGTAGTTGGGAAAGGGCATGTTCACCACTGTGTTACATGGCCTTTCCTTTTAACAACACTCAGTAAACGATTGGGAACTGAGGAAACTAATTGTTGAAGCTTTGAAAGTGGAATTATTTCCCATTCTTGTTTTATGTAGAGCTTCAGTCGTTCTACAGTCCGGGGTCTCCGCTGTCGTATTTTACGCTTCATAATGCGCCACACATTTTCGATGGGAGACAGGTCTGGACTGCAGGCGGGCCAGGAAAGTACCCGCACTCTTTTTTTACGAAGCCATGCTGTTGTAACACGTGCTGAATGTGGCTTGGCATTGTCTTGCTGAAATAAGCAGGGGCGTCCATTAGATGGCAGCATATGTTGTTCCAAAACCTGTATGTACCTTTCAGCATTAATGGTGCCTTCACAGATGTGTAAGTTACCCATGCCTCGTGCACTAATGCACTCCCATACCATCACAGATGCTGGCTTTTGAACTTTGCGTCGATAACAGTCTGGATGGTTCGCTTCCCCTTTGGTCCGGATGACACAATGTCGAATATTTTCAAAAACTATTTGAAATGTGGACTCGTCAGACCACAGAACACTTTTCCACTTTGCATGAGTCCATCTTAGATGATCTCGGGCCCAGAGAAGCCGGCGGCGTTTCTGGGTGTTGTTGATAAATGGCTTTCGCTTTGCATAGTAGAGCTTTAACTTGCACTTACAGATGTAGCGACCAACTGTAGTTACTGACAGTGGTTTTCTGAAGTGTTCCTGAACCCATGTGGTGATATCCTTTAGAGATTGATGTCGGTTTTTGATACAGTGCCGTCTGAGGGATCGAAGGTCACGGTCATTCAATGTTGGTTTCCGGCCAGGAGTGATTTCTCCAGATTCTCTTAACCTTTTGATGATATTATGGACCGTAGATATTGAAATCCCTAAATTTCTTGCAATTGCACTTTGAGAAACGTTGTTGTTAAACTGTTTGACTATTTGCTCACGCAGTTGTGGACAAAGTGGTGACCATCGCCCCATCCTTTCTTGTGAAAGACTGAGCATTTTTTGGGAAGCTGTTTTTATACCCAATCATGGCACCCACCTGTTCTCAATTAGCCTGCACACCTGTGGGATGTTCCAAATAAGTGTTTGATGAGCATTCCTCAACTTTATCAGTATTTATTGCCACCTTTCCCAACTTCTTTGTCACGTGTTGCTGGCATCAAATTCTAAAGTTAATGATTATTTGCACACAAAAAAAAAGTTTATCAGTTTGAACATCAAATATGTTGTCTTTGTAGCATATTCAACTGAATATGGGTTGAAAAGGATTTACAAATCATTGTATTCCGTTTATATTTACATCTAACACAATTACCCAACTCATATGGAAACGGGCCCTGCGATGAGGTGGCGACTTGTCCAGGGTGTACCCCGCCTTCCGCCCGATTGTAGCTGAGATAGGCTCCAGCGCCCCCCGCGACCCCAAAGGGAATAAGCGGTAGAAAATGGATGGATGGATGGATATGGAAACGGGGTTTGTATAAAAACATTAGAAAAATCATCAATGTACCTTGCACAATTAAAAATATAAAAATGCATTATTTATCATTATATTATTGTTGTCAGATCATGTAAAGTCCCAAATTATTCTGGTATATGGAGCTTATTTTTTTGTTGACACTGAATTTGTTTAACTGAAGTTTTTGCATTTAAATTTTGTGAACAAAATGTGTGCGTTTGAAAAATCAGTATTTAAAAATGTAGTGCACAAAAAATCAGGGTAAAAAAAAAAAAATGTTGCTGCTTCAAAACGCAAGATTAGGGCGATGTCTTCATTAAGCCCAATAACCCCTTAAACAAATAATTATTTAGCCTAAGCCCCGTTTCAGCCACACTAAACCAGCGTTTAAGGTTCCCCTCCTCGGACACATTTTTACACAGGTAAGTGCGCCGTGTATTTCTTGAATCTCCGGCTCTTAGCTTTGTATGGACTCATTGATCGTTTACAAACGGAGTTCGGAGAGGAAGTGACGCCAGAAAGACCGAGCCCCACACCGGAAGTGATGTCAGAAAGAACGCGCCACAGCAAGCTTCATAATAAAGCGGTTTCGTAACTCGGAGCTAACCACTGGAAATATGGAGGTGAGTCATCCAGACATGCCCGTGTTTCTCCTTCCGTCTGTACAGACCAGTGACGTGCGGTGAGGTTGATGGCTGGTGAGGCACTGACTTCATCACAGTCAGATTTACAAACATATGAACCCTAAAGAGTATCTTATTCACCATTTGATTGGCAGCAGTTAACGGGTTATGTTTAAAAGCTCATTCATTCTTCCCTGCTTGGCACTCAGCATCAAGGGTTGGAATTGGGGGTTAAATCACCAACAATTATTCCCGGGCGCGGCGCCGCTGCTGCCCACTGCTCCCCTCACCTCCCAGGGGGTGAACAAGGGGATGGGTCAAATGCAGAGGACAAATTTCACCACACCTAGTGTGTGTGTGACAATCATTGGTACTTTAACTTAACTTTAACTTTACACATACAAACTGTAGCACACAAAAAAGCACATTTAATAAAAAAAAAACGTTATTATGGTCTTACCTTTACTTATAAGTGTGGGAACAGTGGTGTTCGTGTTGGAGGAGTTGTGAATGAATGAAATATGAAATCTGTGCTGCAGTCTCCAGGTGTACCTAATGTTGTGTCCCTGCAGTCGTTCATGGCTCCTCCGGCGCGAGCATTGTTGTTTTTGCACTTTTTGACTTCTTGTTAAGTGACTTTTTTTGGGTGGATTTGGTCTTGCACATGGAGGGTTTGGGTGTGGGCTTTGGTTGGTGTGGCGCTCCCGTCGGGGGGTGCACTCTGCGCGTGGGTGCATTAACCGGCACCAGGAGGCGGGATTACGCGAGCCTCACACAGTGCGTCTTCGCAGCAGTTTTATGATTGCTCAGCACAAGAAATACGTTACACACATACAGTTGTTGACAAAATACACTGTACATTATATACCTCAGCTAACTAAACTATGGAAATGTATAATATAATTCATATAGCAATACGGTCTCACTGCACAGCAGGCCAGCAGTTAGCCGAGTCCGCAATCCATGTTGAGGCACTGAGTGACGTGCCTCAACTGGCTGCTGTTCACCGCACCGTCTCTTCTCAGTATTTGAACGGCAAATGTGAAAATTCTGCGATTTTGAATAAAAATAATCTAAAACTGGTTAAGTTAAATGGAAAATAACTTTATAGTATAATCACTGGATACATATAACAATTTAATTAATTTTTTTTCTTTTTACATTTTTTTTCTTTCCATGATGGCAGGTGAGGCTGGGCCTCACTTGCCTCTAGTGACCACACGTCACTGCTCGGCACTAACCACTGGAAAGATGGAGGTGAGTCATCCAGACATGCCCGTGTTTCTCCTTCCGTCTGTACAGACACTTGTGGAAATCACACATGAATACCTTAAGAGAAAGCGATTGCAGCTATTTGGGATACAACACTTCTCAGACGGCAAGAGAACTTTCCAATGTCCAGGTCAGCTGTAAATCTACTTAACTGAAAAACTTTTTCCATTTGTCGAAGGAGAGTCAACGAGAATGCGGGCTACCGTGGAAGTGGAAAAAAAGGTAGCGTGTGCTTTGTGTTACCTGGCTGTCAAGGGAAGACTAACTATGGAAAACGGCGAATGCTTTTAGACTGGCAAAGCAGACTGTATCAGTTATTGTCCACCATGTATGTAGCGGACTCAACGTCTCGGTCCAGCATACTTGCCAACCTTGAGACCTCCGATTTCGGGAGGTGGGGCGTGGGGGGCGTGGTCGGGGCGGGGGGCGTGGTTAAGAGGGGAGGAGTATATTTACAGCTAGAATTCACCAAGTCAAGTATTTCATATATACATATATATATATACATATATATATATATATATATATATATACACATAAATATATATATATATATATATATATATATATATATATATATATATATATATATATATATACACACACACATAAATATATATATATATATATATATATATATATATATATATATATATATGTATAATGTTGGATCCACTATGGACTGGACTCTCACAATATTATGTCAGACCCACTCGACATCCATTGCATTCGGTCTCCCCTAGAAGGGGGGGGGGTTACCCACATATGCGGTCCTCTCCAAGGTTTCTCATAGTCATTCACATCGACGTCCCACTGGGGTGAGTTTTTCCTTGCCCTTATGTGGGCTGTGTACCGAGGATGTCGTTGTGGCTTGTGCAGCCCTTTGAGACACTTGTGATTTAGGGCTGTATAAATAAACATTGATTGATTGATTGATTGATTGATATATAAATATAAAGCCATTTATCAACAACATCCAGAAACGCCGCCAGCTTCTCTGGGCCCGAGATCATCTAAGATGGACTCATGCAAAGTGGAAAAGTGTTCTGTGGTCTGACGAGTCCACATTTCAAATTGTTTTTGGAAATATTCGACATTGTGTCATCCGGACCAAAGGGGAAGCGAACCATCCAGACTGTAATCGACGCAAAGTTCAAAAGCTAGCATCTGTGATGGTATGGGGGTGTATTAGTGCCCAAGACATGGGTAACTTACACATCTGTGAAGGCACCATTAATGCTGAAAGGTACATACAGGTCTTGGAACAACATTTGCTGCCATCTAAGCGCCGTCTTTTTCATGGACGCCCCTGCTTATTGCAGCAAGACAATGCCAAGCCACATTCAGCACGTGTTACAACAGCGTGGCGTCGTAAAAAAAGAGTGCGGGTACTTTCCTGGCCCGCCTGCAGTCCAGAGCTGTCTCCCATCGAAAATGTGTTGCGCATTAGGAAGCGTAAAATACGACAGCGTAGACCCCGGACTGTTGAACAACTGAAGCTCTACATAAAACAAGAATGAGAAAGAATTCCACTTTCAAAAATTCAACAATTAGTTTCCTCAGTTCCCAATCGTTTATTGAGTGTTGTTAAAAGGAAAGGCCATGTAACACAGTGGTGAACATGCCCTTTCCCAACTACTTTGACACGTGTTGCAGCCATGAAATTCTAAGTTAATTATTATTTGCAAAAAAAAAAAAAAAAGTTTATGAGTTTGAACATCAAATATCTTGTCTTTGTAGTGCATTCAATTGAATATTGGTTGAAAATGATTTGCAAATCATTGTATTTCGTTTATATTTACATCTAACACAATTTCCCAACTCATATGGAAACGGGGTTTGTAATATCACTTTTCTGTACAACTTTGTTGTAGAAATCGGCCTCTGTTTGACACTCATCTCAGGCTTGTTCCTGTGTAAACAAGCCGCGCCCACTCTGCTTCACGCCTGCCTGGAGCTGCTGTGATATAGTTCCTCTGGTTACCATAGTAACCCGTATGTCAGTCAAAAGTGAAGATTCGAACCATTGAAATCATTTAGTTTGGAAAGACCAAGCATTGAAATGTTTATGTTCAAATGCAAAAAATTCTGTTACATAAATTCAGTGTAAAAAAACGAAAACCAGTGAAGTTGTCACGTTGTGTAAATGGTAAATAAAAACAGAATACAATGATTTGCAAATCCTTTTCAACTTATATTCAATTAAATAGACTGCAAAGACAAGATATTTAATGTTTGAACTGAAAAACTTAATTTTTTTTTGCAAATAATCATTAACTTAGAATTTAATGGTAACAACACATTGCAAAAAAAGTTGTCACAGGGGCATTTTTACCACTGTGTTATATGGCCTTTCCTTTTAACAACACTCAGTAAACGTTTGGGAACTGAGGAGACACATTTTTTAAGCTTTTCAGGTGGAATTCTTTCCCATTCTTGCTTGACGTACAGCTTAAGTTGTTCAACAGTCCGGGGGTCTCCGTTGTGGTATTTTAGGCCTCATAATGCGCCACACATTTTCAATGGGAGACAGGTCTAGACTACAGGCAGGCCAGTCTAGTACCCGCACTCTTTTACTATGAAGCCACGTTGATGTAACACGTGGCTTGGCATTGTCTTGCTGAAATAAGCAGGGGCGTCCATGGTAACGTTGCTTGGATGGCAACATATGTTGCTCCAAAACCTGTATGTACCTTTCAGCATTAATGGCGCCTTCACAGATGTGTAAGTTACCCATGTCTTGGGCACTAATACACCCCCATACCATCACAGATGCTGGCTTTTGAACGTTGCACCTATAACAATCCAGGTGGTTCTTTTTCTCTTTGTTCCTTAGGACACAATGTCCAAAGTTTCCCCCAAAAAATTGAAATGTGGACTCGTCAGACCATAGAACACTTTAACACTTTGCATCAGTCCATCTTAGATGAGCTCGGGCCCAGCGAGGGTGTTGTTGATAAATGATTTTCGCTTAGCATAGTAGAGTTTTAACTTGCACTTACAGATGTAGCAACGAACTGTAGTTACTGACAGTGGTTTTCTGAAGTGTTCCTGAGCCCATGTGGTGATATCCTTTACACACTGATGTCGCTTTTAGATGCCGTACCGCCTGAGGGATCGAAGGTCCGTAATATCATTGCTTACATGCAGATTCTCTGAAACTTTTGATGATATTACGGACCGTAGATGGTGAAATCCCTAAATTTCTTGCAATAGCTGGTTGAGAAATGTTGTTCTTAAACTGTTGGACAATTTTTTCACTTATTTGTTCACAAAGTGGTGACCCTCGCCCCATCCTTGTTTGTGAATGACTGAGCATTTAATTTTTTATACCCAATCATGACACCCACCTGTTCCCAATTAGCCTGTTCACCTGTGGGATGTTCCAAATAAGTGTTTGATGAGCATTCCGCAACTTTCTCAGTCTTTTTTGCCACTTGTGCCAGCTTTTTTGAAACATGTTGCAGGCATCAAATTCCAAATGAGCTAATATTTTGCAAAAAATAACATTTTCCAGTTCGAACGTTAAGTATCTTGTCTTTGCAGTCTTAATATAAGTTGAAAAGGATTTGCAAATCATTGTATTTTTATTTACCATTTACACAACGTGCCAACTTCACTGGTTTTGGGGTTTGTAAAAAAAGACACAAATTAACCTCTATAATTGCACAAGGTCATTTGTAATAAAGTTGCAATATTCCTCTTTGGAGAACTACAACGTTTGAGTTGCAATTTCTGTGCAGTAATATGTTGTGCTATGGTATATTTACAGTAAACAACCTAATACTCTGACTGGGCACTAGAAGCCAACACACCACTTCACATTTCATTTTCTACCTCCGAGTTTGAAGACAAACAGACGTGAACCAACATCATTTGTTTCCCAGCATTTTGGGGCTGGGAATGGAAAACTCCACCGAATCTGTTCCCCGGCAGGCACTATTTACATACGCTGCGTTGTATTAAAAAACACTTTTAGTACATTAGAAGACATTTTCATTACTGCCGAGTGCGAGGGCTGCTCTTTCATTTCCACAATGGCATGGGAGGAACACTATTTGCACATTTCACCTCATTTCTGCCACTCTAATCATTAGTGTGTAGACATAGTCTAGTGCCGCTCTTCTTTCACTCTTAACAGTGCATTTATGTAATAATTGTCATTGTCACTTCAAATCCCAAATATGACTCACTAGCTGAAGACCATGAGCCCCTGACAGCATCTTGTAGTCTTTTTTTTTTTAACACTACTGGAGCTCCAGAGAGAATCAGGAACCTTACTTCTCTGTCAAACTAAAGGGCACATCTGCCTAACCTTCCACTTAACCATCAAACCCACCACCCACACACACACACACACACACACACACACACACACACACACACACACACACACACACACACACACACACACACACACACACACTCTTGTATTTCTTACCTTCTCGAGACCTCTGAAAAATGCCTACCTCTTTAGGACCACCCTTTCTAGATATATAAAGATGTGTATTTACAACATTAATAATATATACATACTATGCACATATAAAAAAACTTGTTGTGAAACATGAGTTGGAATTTCACAAGAAAAAGGTCACAATTTCACAAGAAAAACGTAGAGTTTGGCAGTATTATAATTAAAGTTGACATTTTACTCAACGCAAGTCAACATTTTACAAGAAAAACTGAACATGTGTGCAATGTTATGATAAAAGTTGGGATTTTACTCAATAAAAGTCGCAATTTTACAAGAAATGCTTAACATTTTCGTTCATGTCACAATTTTATAAGAAAACTTTAAAATGTTGGCAATGTTATAATAATAATTGGAATTTTACTTGGCAAAATTATGATAAAGGTTATAATTTTACTCAAAAAATGTCACTATTTTACAAGAACAACAAAGCAAATGGGCAATATGGCGATAAAAGTCAGAATTTTATATGACAAATGTCACCATTTTGCATTAAAACATTTAATAATTTTACATAAAAAAGTTATAATTTTATGAGAAAATATTGCAATATTACAGAAACAGAAAGAATATGAGAAATTGTTACCAGTTTTACAAGAAAAAAGTTGACACATTGCGAGAAAAAGACTGCTTTTAGTAATTTACATTTATTTTTTTATTTTTTTTGTAAATAGATAGATAGTACTTTATTGATTCCGTCAGGAGAGTTCCCTCAGAAAAATTAAAATAATTTTGTAAAAATTATGTTTGTAATTGTTTTTTAATCTTCATTATTTACTTCAAGTTATTACATTATGTCTCTATTTCCATATTTATGTATTTCTTTTAATTAATTTTGGCCAATGGGGACGCATTTCAATTTCTTACACACACTTGTTATTTCATATGTTGACCAAAAGGAGGAGCACTTTTAAAACAGACACACAGTCAATTTGAAAAATCCCTTTTTGGGACCACCCTAATTTTGATATATTTCACCACCAGGGGTGCAAATGAGACATTCTCTATTAGATGCAATGGTTTTCCGTATTGGGACCATGATTCATGTCATCACTTGTTCACACCTCCTCAAATGGAAGGTACTTTTCCTTGTTGATGTCTCAAGAAGGGTAGAAATACAAGAACCCACACACATACACACACACATTCTTGTATATAGATGTATAAAGATGTGTATTTACAACATTAATAATACATACAAACTATGCACATAAAAAAAAGCTTGCTGTGAAAAATGAGTGGGAATTTCACAAGAAAAAGGTCACAATTTCACAAGAAGAACATAGAATTTTGGCAGTATTATAATAAAAGTCGTCATTTTACTCAACGCAAGTCAACATTTTACAAGAAAAACTGAACATTTGTGCAATATTATGATAAAAGTTGGAATTTTACTCAACAGTCCCAATTTTACAAGAAATGCTTAACATTTTGGCCATTTTTCTGAAAAGAGTCGTAATTTTACTCGACAAATGTCACAATTTTATAAGAACATTTAAAAATTTGGGCAATATTATGATAATGATTGGAATTTTACTTGGCAAAAATTATGATAAAGGTCATTTCACTCAAAAAATGGCACCTTTTAGAAGAACAACAAAACAAATAGGCTATATGGCGATAAAAGTCTGAATTGTATATGACAAATGTCACCATTTTGCATTAAAAAAGTAATAATTTTACATTAAAAAAGTAATAATTTTACGAGACAATATTGCAATATTACAGAAACAGAAAGAATATGAGAAATTGTTCCCAACTTTAGAAGAAAAAAGTTGACACATTGCGAGAAAAAGACTGCTTTTAATTTTTTGTTTTTTTTGTAGATAGATAGTACTTTATTGATTCATTCAGCAGAGTTCCCTCAGGAAAATTAAAATAATTTTGTAAAAATTATGTTTGTAATTGTTTTTTAATCTTCATTATTTACTTCAAGTTATTACAGTATGTCTCTACATACATATTTATGTATTTCTTTTCATTAATTTTGGCCAATGGGGACGCATTTCAATTTCTTACACACACTTATTTCATATGTTGACCAAAGGAGGAGCACTTTTAAAAGCGTTTTTGGGACCACCCTCATTTTGATAGATTTCCCCACCAGGGGTGCAAATGAGACATTCTCTATTAGATGCAATGGTTTCCTTATTGGGACCATGATTTATGTCATCACTTGTTCACACCTCCTCATATGGAAGGTACTTTTCCTTGTCGGTGTCTCAAGAAGGGTAGAAATACAAGAACACACACACACACACACACAGTCAGTGACAAGTAACACACTGCAGCACAGCCTGGAGGTGCACAACCGCCTTCCAATCCGGTGGCTAATGATCTGCGTCTCTTGAACTATAAGTGTCTGTACGGCTAAAAGGACCCGACACAGCAGATCACATTCATGTTGAAAAGTAAACATTCAAAGAAAATGGAGGAAATGTCAATTAGAGCCATCATTTGTGAAGGATAAGTTAGTCCCTTGTTCACAGTGCACCTGGATAGTGTATACATATAGTTGTTATGTTACAGCCTTATTCCAACGTGGAATTAATTCCTTTTTGTCCCCAAAATTCTACACACAATACCCCATAAGGACAATGTAATTGCAAAATCATTAAAGGCTCAAAAATGACATGTACATAAGTATTCGCAGAATTTGCTCGACACTTAGTTGATGCACCTTTGGCAGTAATTCCAGCCTCAAATATTTCTGAATACGATGCCACAAGCTTGGCACACCTGTCTTTGGACACTTACACTCATTCCTCTTTGCAACACCTCTCAAGCTCCATCAGGTTGGATGGGAAGCGTTGGTTTTCTTCCAGGATGTCTCTGTACATTGCTGCATTTATCTTTCCCTCTATCCTGAATCGTCTGCCAGTTCTTGCCGCTGAAAAGCATCCCCACAGCAAGATACTGACACCACCATGCTTCACTGTAGGGATGGTATTGGCCTGGTGATGAGCGGTGCCTGGTTTCATCCAAACATGATGCCTGGCATTCAAGCCAAAGACTTCAATCTTTGTCTCATCAGAACAGAGAATTGAGTTTCTCATGGTCTGAGAGTCTTTCAGGTGCTTTTAGGCAAACTTTTGACTAAGAAATGGCTTCTGTCTGGCCACTGATTGGTGCATTGTCCTTCTGGAAGGTTCTCCTCTCTCCACAGAGGAATGCTGTAGTTCTGACAGAGTGACCATGGTCTTGGTCACCTCCCTGACTAGACTAAGATGAATGCAGCAATGTACGGAGGCATCCTGGATGAAAACTAACTGGGAGACTAGTCAGGATAGAGGGAAAGATGATCGCAGCAATTTACAGAGACATCCTGGATGAAAACTAACTGGGAGACTAGTCAGGATAGAGGAAAAGATGAACGAAGCAATGTACAGAGACATCCTGGATGAAAACTAACTGGGAGACTAGTCAGGATAGAGGGAAAGATGAATGCAGTAATGTACGAAGACATCCTGGATGAAAATTAACTGGGAGACTAGTCGGGATAGAGGGAAAGATGAATGCAGCAGTGTACAGAGACATCTTGGATGAAAATTACCTGGGAGACTAGTCAGGATAGAGGGAAAGATGAATGCAGCAATGTATAAAGACATCTTGGATGAAAACAAATTGGGAGACTAGTCAGGATAGAGGGAAATATGAATGCAGTAACGTACAGAGACATCATGTATGAAAACTAACTGGGAGACTAGTCAGGATCGAGGGAAAGATGAACGCAACAATGTACAGAGACATCCTGGATAAAAACTAACTGGGGGACTAGTCAGGATAGAAGGAAAGATGAATGCAGCAATGTACGGAGACATCCTGGATGAATACTAACTGTGAGACTAGTACAGATAGAGGTAAAGACAAATGAAGCAATGTACAGAGACATCCTGGATGAAAACAAACTCGGAGACTAGTCAGGATAGAGGGAAATATGAATCCAGCAATGTACGGAGACATCCTGGATGAAAACTAACTGGGAGACTATTCAGGATAGAGGAAAAGATGAATGCAGCAATGTACAGAGACATCCTGTATGAAAACTAACTACGAGACTAGTCGGGATAGAGGGAAAGATGAATGCAGCAATGAATGGAGACATCCTGGATGAAAACTAACTGGGAGACTAGTCAGGATAGAGGGAAATATGAATCCAGTAAAGTACGGAGACATCCTGGATTAAAACTAACTGGGAGACTAGTCAGGATAGAGGAAAAGATGAACGCAGCAATGCACAGAGATATCCTGGAGGAAAACTAACTGGGAGACTAGTCAGGATAGAGGAAAATATGAATCCAGCAATGTACGGAGACATCCTGGATGAAAACTAACTGGGAGACTAGTACTGATAGAGGTAAAGACGAATGCAGCAATGTAAAGGTGTGAATGATTGATGGGTTCTACATGTAAAGCGACTTTGGGTACTTAGAAAAGCGCTATATAAATCCCAGTTATTATTATTATTATTATTAAAGAGACATCCTGGACAAAAACTAAATGGGCGACTAGTCAGGATAGAGGGAAAGATGAACGCAACAGTGTACAGAGACATCCTGGATGAAAATTAACTGGGAGACTAGTCGGGATAGAGGGAAAGATGAATGCAGTAGTGTACAGACATCCTGGATGAAAATTAACCGGGAGACTAGTCAGAAAAGAGGGAAAGATGAATGCAGCAATGTACAGAGACATCCTGGACGAAAACTAACTGGGAGACTAGTCAGGATAGAGGGAAAGATGAATGCAGCAATGTACAGAGACATCCTGGATGAAAACTAACTGGGAGACTAGTCCGGATAGAGGGAAAGATGAATCCAGAAATGTACGGAGACATCCTGGATGAAAACTAACAGGGAGACTAGTCCGGATAGAGGGAAAGATGAACGCAGCAATGTACAGAGAAATCCTGGATAAAAACTAACTGGCAGACTAGTCCGGATAGAGGGAAAGACGAATGCAGCAATGTACAGAGACATCCTGGACAAAAACTAACTGGGAGACTAGTCAGGATAGAGGGAAAGATGAATGCAGCAATGTACAAAGACATCCTGGACGAAGACTAACTGGGAGACTAGTCAGGATAGAGGGAAAGATGAACGCAGCAATGTACAGAGACATCCTGGATTAAAACTAACTAGGAGACTAGTCAGGATAGAGGGAACGATGAATTATTGTGTGTAGAATTTTGAGGATAAAATTGAATATATTCCATTTTGGAATAAGGCTGTAACATAACAACGTGCAAAGTGAAGAGCTGTGAACGCTCTCTGGATGCAGTGTGTGCACGTATTACATGAAGCTCGCCTTAAACTACAAATCTCAAGGTCTTCTGTTTGCCTGAATGAGTCACCTGGCGCACACACACACACGCACACACACGCACACACACGCACACACACGCACACTCACACACACACAATACAGCGTGTGACTAATATCAGATGGAGAAAATGGGAATATTCAGGTCTCTACTTCAATATATGCTAAAATATACCAAAAACACTCACATAAACTTAGTGTGGCTTTTACATTTCCCCCTCATCTAATATCTGGAATTAAAATGCAAATGTCTATGCTAAAACCCCCCAAGAAGAAGAATAGGAGCGCTTCCAAACAGGCATCGCATGACTGAAGTCTGAGATTTGCATATTTACCTCATAGGCGCTGCGTGTCGACAGTACCATTGTACCATTGGTGTGCAGTCAATTTAGGCTTTCTGGAAACAGCACCCGGAAGATGGTGGCATGTCGTCAGAAATAACAGCTGGTAGTTTCTGAAGTGTAATAAATGATTGCATGACTCATCTTGAGATACCTCACTCGGCTTTTTGTGGCCGGATAGTCGAACCTCGGATTCAGGAGGAACAGTGTGGTTTTCGTCCTGGTCGTGGAACTGTGGACCAGCTCTATACTCTCGGCAGGGTCCTTGAGGGTGCATGGGAGTTTGCCCAACCAGTCTGCATGTGCTTTGTGGACTTGGAGAAGGCATTCGACCGTGTCCCTCGGGAAGTCCTGTGGGGAGTGCTCAGAGAGTATCGGACTGTGTGGCGGTCCGCTCCCTGTAAGATCAGTGCCAGAGCTTGGTCCGCATTGCCGGCAGTAAGTCGGACACGTTTCCAGTGAGGGTTGGACTCCGCCAAGGCTGCCCTTTGTCACCGATTCTGTTCATAACTTTTATGGACAGAATTTCTAGGCGCAGTCAAGGCGTTGAGGGGATCTGGTTTGGTGGCTGCAGGATTAGGTCTCTGCTTTTTGCAGATGATGTGGTCCTGATGGCTTCATCTGGCCAGGATCTTCAGCTCTCGCTGGATCGGTTCGCAGTGTGAAGCGACTGGGATGAGAATCAGCACCTCCAAGTCCGAGTCCACTGGTTCTCGCCCGGAAAAGGGTGGAGTGCCATCTCCGGGTTGCGGAAGAGATCTTGCCCCAAGTGGAGGAGTTCAAGTACCTCGGAGTCTTGTTCACGAGTGAGGGAAGAGTGGATCGTGAGATCGACAGGCAGATCGGTGCGGCGTCTTCAGTAATGCGGACGCTGTATCGATCCGTTGTGGTGAAGAAGGAGCTGAGCCGGAAGGCAAAGCTCTCAATTTACCGGTCGATCTACGTTCCCATCCTCACCTATGGTCATGAGCTTTGGGTTATGACCGAAAGGACAAGATCACGGGTACAAGCGGCCCAAATGAGTTTTCTCCGCCGGGTGGCGGGGCTCTCCCTTAGAGATAGGGTGAGAAGCTCTGTCATTCGGGGGGAGTTCAAAGTAAAGCCGCTGCTCCTCCACATGGAGAGGAGCCAGATGAGGTGGTTCGGGCATCTGGTCAGGATGCCACCCGAACGCCTCCCTAGGGAGGTGTTTAGGGCACGTCTGACCGGTAGGAGGCCACGGGGAAGACCCAGGACACATTGGGAAGACTATGTCTCCCGGCTGGCCTGGGAACGCCTCAGGAACCCCCGGGAGGAGCTGGACGAAGTGGCTGGGGAGAGGGAAGTCTGGGCTTCCCTGCTTAGGCTGCTGCCCCCGCGACCCGACCTTGGATAAGCGGAAGAAGATGGATGGATGGGCTTTTTGTGGCCCGAAATAAGATTTGGTCGGTGGCCCCATTTCGGTATTTGACTTTACCAGGGTTTGATTTTATAGGTAGCTATTAGAGTTGCGCGGATATGCAATTATTTCATCCGCAACCGCATCACAAAAGTCGTCAACCATCCGCATCCACCCGAACTAACATTTAATCAAAACCGCACCCGCCCGTTGTTATATATCTAATATAGACGATGCAAGGCATTAGTGAGGTTATAAAGCTTTTGCTTGTTAAAGAAAGGAGACTGATCCAATGCAGCAGAGACATTCAATGCGTGCCACGCTGTCACGGCCCAGACGCATATGAGATCCGCGCTGAGCGCACCTCCAAGCGCGTGGAGGTGCGATGTCCCTCGCACCCGCGGCGGCTCCACCCGGGCTCGCGCCCGAGGCTTCAGCGCGCACCGCGGCGGCCATCCTACTCGTCGCGGCCTAGCCCTCGCGGCTCTCGCTGCCGGCGACGGCCGGGTATGGGCCCGACGCTCCAGCGCCATCCATTTTCAGGGCTAGTTGATTCGGCAGGTGGGTTGTTACACACTCCTTAGCGGGTTCCGACTTCCATGGCCACCGTCCTGTCTATATCAACCCTTTTCTGGGGTCTGATGAGCGTCGGCATCGGGCGCCTTAACCCGGCGTTCGGTTCATCCCGCAGCGCCAGTTCTGCTTACCAAAAGTGGCCCACTCGGCTCACCAGGGTGAGCCCCACCCCTTTCGTGAGCGCACTGCGCGTGGAGTGACCCCTGTTACGCGCACCCGGCAACAGGGGTGGCGGGCAGGTAAGCTGCTTACCTGCTGCGCGTGACGCCGGCCGCGGCGAAGGCGGACGAGGCGGGGTGTCGGTGCGGTGGGCGCGGTGGTGACCCTGGACGTGCGTCGGGCCCTTCTCGCGGATCACCTCAGCTACGGCTCCCGGTGGGGCCCTCTCGGGGGAAGGGGCCTCGGTCCCGGACCCCGGCGAGGCGTTTCTTCTTTGCTCCGTAAAAGTGTCCATCTCTTTTTTTTTCTTCTTCTGTTGTGGCATATGCAGCAGGTGCCTGCTCGTTTTTCGTATGTGGGTAACAACTTTTAACTATGTATATATATTTCCGAATTGGTTTAACTGCCACCCGCCTGAATCTATTTAAAATCTAATTTTTTTTAATTTCATCCGCCCGACCCGACCCGCGGATAAAATCTAATTTTTTTTTTATTTCAACCGCCCGACCCGCGGATAATCCGCGGACTCCGCGGTTGTGTCCGCAAACCGCGCATCTCTAGTAGCTAATTGAGTCCCCCCAGGCTCAATGTCACTAGTTTTTGAAAATAGAAACAGTGCACGCCTACATTTATTTAAACGTCATCGTGTGGCCCCCGACAGTGGTCGTGGCCCTGAACATAAAGGGCCTGATCTAATGAACATTTGCATGTACAAAACCCAAAAGCAGTGAAGTTGGCACGTTGTGTAATTTGTTAAATAAAAACAGAATACAATGATTTGCAAATCCTTTCCAACTTATATTCAATTGAATAGACTGCAAAGACTGGTAAACTTTGTTATTCTTGGCAAATGTTAGCTCATTTGGAATTTGATGCCTGCAGCATGTTTCAAAAAAAGCTGGCACAAGTGGCAAAAAAGACTGAGAAAGTTGAGGAATGCTCCCACAAGTGAACAGGCTCATTGGGAGCCATGATTGGGTATAAAAGCAGATTCTATGAAATGCTCAGTCATTCACAAACAAGGATGGGGCGAGGGTCACCACTTTGTCAACAAATGCGTGAGCAAATAGTCGAACAGTTTAAGAACAACATTTATCAACCAGCTATTGCAAGGAATTTAGGGATTTCACCATCTACGGTCCGTAATATCATCAAAAGGTTCAGAGAATCTGGAGATATCACTGCACGTAAGCGATGATATTACGGACCTTCGATCCCTCAGGCGGTACTGCATCAAAAAGCGACATCGGTGTGTAAAGGATATCACCACACAGGCTCAGGAATACTACAGAAAACCGCTGTCAGTAACTACAGTTGGTCGCTACATCTGTAAGTGCAGGTTAAAACTCTATTATGCTAAGCCAAAGCCATTTATCAACAACACCCAGAAACGCCGCTAAGATGGACTGATGCAAAGTGGAAAAGTGTTCTGTGGTCTGCTTTCTGTTTATTGATTAGCGTCCTCACCTATTCTGTCTCAGTTCCTGGTCCATTGTTCACGGTTTGCTACCGACGAGTTGGTTTTGTTGTTACTTGTGTTTTCACTTTATTCATCATGCTACGCTAAGCTAGCACCAGTTTGTGTTATATTGCCTTGTATTTTGAAGTAAAGAAATCTTCTAACCTGCACCCTGCCTGGGGTCCTCCGCATCTTTGGAATCGCAAATACTTCACAAAAACAAAAACTCGAGGCTCAAAAGGCTAAAAAATGTAGCTTAGTTACATTTAATGGAGAGTAACTTGTAGCTTAGTTACATTTAATGGAGAGCAACTTGTAGCTTGGTTACATTTAATGGTAAGTAACTTGAAACTTAGTTACATTTAATGGAGAGTAACTTGTAGCTTAGTTACATTTAATGGAGAGTAACTTGTAGCTTGGCTACATTTAATGGAGAGTAACTTGTAGCTTAGTTACATTTAATGGAGAGCAACTTGTAGCTTGGTTACATTTAATGGTAAGTAACTTGAAACTTAGTTACATTTAATGGAGAGTAACTTGTAGCTTAGTTATATTTAATGGGGAGTAACTTGTAGCTTAGCTACATTTAATGGAGAGTAACTTGTAGCTTAGTTACATTTAACAGAGAGTAACTTGTAGCTTAGTTATATTTAACGGAGAGTAACTTGTAGCTTAGCTACATTTAATGAAGAGTAACTTGTAGCTTAGTTACATTTAATGGAAAGTAACTTGTAGCTTAGTTACATTTAATGGAGAGTAACTTGCAGCTTAGCTACATTTAACGGAGAGTAACTTGCACCTTAGTTATTTTTAATGGAGAGTAACTTGTAGCTTAGCTACATTTAATGAAGAGTAACTTGTAGCTTAGTTACATTTAATGGAGAGTAACTAGGAAATTGGTTACATTTAATGGAGAGTAACTAGGAAGTTAGTTACATTTAATGGAGAGTAACTTGTAGCTTAGTTACTTATAATGGAGAGTAACTTGCAGCTTAGTTACTTTTAATGGAGAGTAACTTGTAGCTCAGTTACATATAATGGAGAGTAACTTGGAGCTTAGTTACCTTTAATGGAGAGTAACTTGTAGCTTACTTACATTTAATGGAGAGTAACTTGTAGCTTAGTTACATTTACCAGAGAGTAACTTGTGGCTTAGTTATATTTAATGGAGAGTAACTTGTAGCTTATTGATTTTTATTGGAGAGTAACTTGTAGCTTAGCTACATATAATCAATCAATCAATCAATCTTTATTTATATAGCCCTAAATCACAAGTGTCTCAAAGGGCTGCACAAGCCACAACGACATCCTCGGTACAAAGCCCACATAATGGAGAGTAACTTGTAGCTTAGCTACATATAATGGAGAGTAACTTGTAACTTAGCTGCATTTAATGGAGTGTAACTTGTAGCTTAGTTACATTTAATGGTGAGTAACTTGTAGCTTAGTTATATTTAATGGGGAGTAACTTGTAGCTTAGCTACATTTAATGGAGAGTAACTTGCAGCTTAGTTACATTTAATGGAGAGTAAATTGTAGCTTAGTTACATTTAACAGAGAGTAACTTGTAGCTTAGTTATTTTTAATGGAGAGTAACTTGTAGATTAGTTACATTTAATGGAGAGTAAATTGTAGCTTAGTTATATTTAATGGAGAGCAACTTGTAGTTCAGTTATATTTAATGGAGAGTAACTTGCAGCTTAGTTACATTTAACAGAGAGTAACTTGTAGCTTAGTTATTTTTAATGGAGAGTAACTTGTAGATTAGTTACATTTAATGGAGAGTAAATTGTAGCTTAGTTATATTTAATGGAGAGCAACTTGTAGTTCAGTTATATTTAATGGAGAGTAACTTGTAGCTTAGTTATATTTAATGGGGAGTAACTTGTAGCTTAGCTACATTTAACAGAGAGTAACTTGTAGCTTAGTTACATTTAATGGAGAGTAACTTGTCGCTTAGTTACAATTAGCGGAGAGTAAGTTGTAGCTTAGCTACATTTAATGAAGAGTAACTTGTAGCTTAGTTACATTTAATGGGGAGTAACTTGTAGCTTAGTTACATTTAATGGGGAGTAACTTGTAGCTTAGCTACATTTAATGGAGAGTAACTTGGAGCTTAGTTACATTTAATGGAGAGTAACTTGTAGATAAGTTACATTTAATGGAGAGTAACTTGTAGCTTAGTTACATTTAATGGAGAGTAACTTGTGTTTTAGTTACATTTAATGGAGAGTAACTTGTAGCTTAGTTACATTTAACGGAGAATAACTTGTAGCTTAGTTATTTTTAACAGAGAGTCACTTGTAGCTTAGCTACATTTAATGAAGAGTAACTTGTAGCTTAGTTACATTTAATGGAGAGTAACTAGGAAGTTAGTTACATTTAATGGAGAGTAACTTGTAGCTTAGCTACATTTAATGGGGAGTAACTTGTAGCTTAGTTACATTTAATGGAGAGTAACTTGTAGCTTAGTTACATTTAATGGGGAGTAACTTTTAGCTTAGTTACATTTAATGGAGAGTAACTTGTAGCTTAGCTACATTTAATGAAGAGTAACTTGTAGCTTAGTTACATTTAACGGAGTGTAACTTGTAGCTTAGTTATTTTTAATGGAGAGTAACTTGTAGCTTAGCTACATTTAATGAAGAGTAACTTGTAGCTTAGTTATATTTAATGGGGAGTAACTTGTAGCTTAGCTACATTTAACGGAGAGTAACTTGTAGCTTAGTTACAATTAGCGGAGAGTAACTTGTAGCTTAGCTACATGTAATGAAGAGTAACTTGTAGCTTAGATACATTTAATGGGGAGTAACTTGTAGCTTAGCTACATTTAATGGAGTGTAACTTGGAGCTTAGTTACATTTAATGGAGAGTAACTTGTAGATAAGTTACATTTAATGGAGAGTAACTTGTAGCTTAGTTACATTTAATGGAGAGTAACTTGTAGATAAGTTACATTTAATGGCGTGTAACTTGTAGCTTAGTTCTTTTTACTGGAGAGTAACTTGTAGCTTAGCTACATTTAATGAAGAGTAACTTGTAGCTTAGTTACATTTAATGGAGAGTAACTAGGAAGTTAGTTACATTTAATGGAGAGTAACTTGTAGCTTAGCTACATTTAATGGAGAGTAACTTGTAGCTTAGTTACATTTAATGGAGAGTAACTTGTGTTTTAGTTACATTTAATGGAGAGTAACTTGTAGCTTAGTTACATTTAACGGAGAATAACTTGTAGCTTAGTTATTTTTAACAGAGAGTAACTTGTAGCTTAGCTACATTTAATGAAGAGTAACTTGTAGCTTAGTTACATTTAATGGAGAGTAACTTGTAGCTTAGTTACAATTAGCGGAGAGTAACTTGTAGCTTAGCTACATGTAATGAAGAGTAACTTGTAGCTTAGATACATTTAATGGGGAGTAACTTGTAGCTTGGCTACATTTAATGGAGAGTAACTTGTAGCTTAGTTACATTTAATGGAGAGCAACTTGTAGCTTGGTTACATTTAATGGTAAGTAACTTGAAACTTAGTTACATTTAATGGAGAGTAACTTGTAGCTTAGTTATATTTAATGGGGAGTAACTTGTAGCTTAGCTACATTTAATGGAGAGTAACTTGTAGCTTAGTTACATTTAACAGAGAGTAACTTGTAGCTTAGTTATATTTAACGGAGAGTAACTTGTAGCTTAGCTACATTTAATGAAGAGTAACTTGTAGCTTAGTTACATTTAATGGAAAGTAACTTGTAGCTTAGTTACATTTAATGGAGAGTAACTTGCAGCTTAGCTACATTTAACGGAGAGTAACTTGCACCTTAGTTATTTTTAATGGAGAGTAACTTGTAGCTTAGCTACATTTAATGAAGAGTAACTTGTAGCTTAGTTACATTTAATGGAGAGTAACTAGGAAATTGGTTACATTTAATGGAGAGTAACTAGGAAGTTAGTTACATTTAATGGAGAGTAACTTGTAGCTTAGTTACTTATAATGGAGAGTAACTTGCAGCTTAGTTACTTTTAATGGAGAGTAACTTGTAGCTCAGTTACATATAATGGAGAGTAACTTGGAGCTTAGTTACCTTTAATGGAGAGTAACTTGTAGCTTACTTACATTTAATGGAGAGTAACTTGTAGCTTAGTTACATTTACCAGAGAGTAACTTGTGGCTTAGTTATATTTAATGGAGAGTAACTTGTAGCTTATTGATTTTTATTGGAGAGTAACTTGTAGCTTAGCTACATATAATCAATCAATCAATCAATCTTTATTTATATAGCCCTAAATCACAAGTGTCTCAAAGGGCTGCACAAGCCACAACGACATCCTCGGTACAAAGCCCACATAATGGAGAGTAACTTGTAGCTTAGCTACATATAATGGAGAGTAACTTGTAACTTAGCTGCATTTAATGGAGTGTAACTTGTAGCTTAGTTACATTTAATGGTGAGTAACTTGTAGCTTAGTTATATTTAATGGGGAGTAACTTGTAGCTTAGCTACATTTAATGGAGAGTAACTTGCAGCTTAGTTACATTTAATGGAGAGTAAATTGTAGCTTAGTTACATTTAACAGAGAGTAACTTGTAGCTTAGTTATTTTTAATGGAGAGTAACTTGTAGATTAGTTACATTTAATGGAGAGTAAATTGTAGCTTAGTTATATTTAATGGAGAGCAACTTGTAGTTCAGTTATATTTAATGGAGAGTAACTTGCAGCTTAGTTACATTTAACAGAGAGTAACTTGTAGCTTAGTTATTTTTAATGGAGAGTAACTTGTAGATTAGTTACATTTAATGGAGAGTAAATTGTAGCTTAGTTATATTTAATGGAGAGCAACTTGTAGTTCAGTTATATTTAATGGAGAGTAACTTGTAGCTTAGTTATATTTAATGGGGAGTAACTTGTAGCTTAGCTACATTTAACAGAGAGTAACTTGTAGCTTAGTTACATTTAATGGAGAGTAACTTGTAGCTTAGTTACAATTAGCGGAGAGTAAGTTGTAGCTTAGCTACATTTAATGAAGAGTAACTTGTAGCTTAGTTACATTTAATGGGGAGTAACTTGTAGCTTAGTTACATTTAATGGGGAGTAACTTGTAGCTTAGCTACATTTAATGGAGAGTAACTTGGAGCTTAGTTACATTTAATGGAGAGTAACTTGTAGATAAGTTACATTTAATGGAGAGTAACTTGTAGCTTAGTTACATTTAATGGAGAGTAACTTGTGTTTTAGTTACATTTAATGGAGAGTAACTTGTAGCTTAGTTACATTTAACGGAGAATAACTTGTAGCTTAGTTATTTTTAACAGAGAGTCACTTGTAGCTTAGCTACATTTAATGAAGAGTAACTTGTAGCTTAGTTACATTTAATGGAGAGTAACTAGGAAGTTAGTTACATTTAATGGAGAGTAACTTGTAGCTTAGCTACATTTAATGGGGAGTAACTTGTAGCTTAGTTACATTTAATGGAGAGTAACTTGTAGCTTAGTTACATTTAATGGGGAGTAACTTTTAGCTTAGTTACATTTAATGGAGAGTAACTTGTAGCTTAGCTACATTTAATGAAGAGTAACTTGTAGCTTAGTTACATTTAACGGAGTGTAACTTGTAGCTTAGTTATTTTTAATGGAGAGTAACTTGTAGCTTAGCTACATTTAATGAAGAGTAACTTGTAGCTTAGTTATATTTAATGGGGAGTAACTTGTAGCTTAGCTACATTTAACGGAGAGTAACTTGTAGCTTAGTTACATTTAATGGAGAGTAACTTGTAGCTTAGTTACAATTAGCGGAGAGTAACTTGTAGCTTAGCTACATGTAATGAAGAGTAACTTGTAGCTTAGATACATTTAATGGGGAGTAACTTGTAGCTTAGCTACATTTAATGGAGTGTAACTTGGAGCTTAGTTACATTTAATGGAGAGTAACTTGTAGATAAGTTACATTTAATGGAGAGTAACTTGTAGCTTAGTTACATTTAATGGAGAGTAACTTGTAGATAAGTTACATTTAATGGCGTGTAACTTGTAGCTTAGTTCTTTTTACTGGAGAGTAACTTGTAGCTTAGCTACATTTAATGAAGAGTAACTTGTAGCTTAGTTACATTTAATGGAGAGTAACTAGGAAGTTAGTTACATTTAATGGAGAGTAACTTGTAGCTTAGCTACATTTAATGGAGAGTAACTTGTAGCTTAGTTACATTTAATGGAGAGTAACTTGTGTTTTAGTTACATTTAATGGAGAGTAACTTGTAGCTTAGTTACATTTAACGGAGAATAACTTGTAGCTTAGTTATTTTTAACAGAGAGTAACTTGTAGCTTAGCTACATTTAATGAAGAGTAACTTGTAGCTTAGTTACATTTAATGCAGAGTAACTAGGAAGTTAGTTACATTTAATGGAGAGTAACTTGTAGCTTAGCTACATTTAATGGAGGGTATTTTGTAGCCTAGTTACATTTAATGGAGAGTAACTTGTAGCTTAGTTACTTTTAATGGAGAGTAACTTGTAGCTTAGTTACTTTTAATGGAGATGAACTTGTAGTTTAGTTACATTTAATGGAGAGTAACTTGTACGTTAGTTACATTTAAAAGAGAGTAACTTGTAGCTCAGTTACATTTAATGGAGAGTAACTTATAGCTTAGTTACTTTTAATGGAGATGAACTTGTAGTTTAGTTACATTTAATGGAGAGGAACTTGGAACTTCGTTATATTTATACCCTTTCACAAGAATCGGTGCTGGATTGATCGGCACATCCCTCATAAAAACTATTAATGTAACAAAATGTTGCAGTATTTAACTTGGCAAAAGTGCACACATATAGTCTGTAACAGAGTGTGTGTGTCATTTTTCTCAGCTCAGTTTACTCTCTGACAAAGAATCAAGGTTCTTTGCACCAATGCTGAGTCTCCTGTGCACACACGGCTATGAGTCAGACGTTATTGAGGCGTTGTAAAGGTGTTGGAGGAGGGAAAAGCCTTGAGACAACGAGGGTGGAAAAAGAAGCGTCACTAGGCAGGATACAGTGAGGTGGTCTTGAACATGTTTAGACTCCAACAAGCACTTCTTGTATCTGCGTGCACTTGGAAAGGTGATTTGTCTTTAAACACGCGCTGGTGTCCGCTCAATAACCAGATTGATGCAGCAATTAAATCAGGGATGTCCAAACATTTTGCACGGATGATTAATGGAAGGACGTAAGGCACACTTTAAAACATTTTGCACAATAAAGATGAATTATTTTAGTGATGGAGTCATTTCTTGATTGGCTTGTTCAATTAATCGATGAATAAGATAAATACACCTCAAGGACAATCGTTGAAATAAACCAAAAGGTTTATTTGCTTGCCCTACCCTCCTTTTTTAAGAATAAATGCACATCATCAACATTGAAATTGCATTTTTAACGTGTTTATAATACAAACCCCGTTTCCATATGAGTTGGGAAATTGTGTTAGATGTAAATATAAACGGAATACAATGATTTGCAAATCATTTTCAACCCATATTCAGTTGAATATGCTACAAAGACAACATATTTGATGTTCAAACTGATAAACTTTTTTTTTTTTGCAAATAATCATTAACTTTAGAATTTTTATGCCAGCAACACGTGACAAAGAAGTTGGGAAAGGTGGCAATAAATACTGATAAAGTTGAGGAATGCTCATCAAACACTTATTTGGAACATCCCACAGGTGTGCAGGCTAATTGGGAACAGGTGGGTGCCATGATTGGGTATAAAAGTAGATTCCATGAAATGCTCAGTCATTCACAAACAAGGATGGGGCGAGGGTCACCACTTTGTCAACAAATGCGTGAGCAAATTGTTGAACAGTTTAAGAAAAACCTTTCTCAACCAGCTATTGCAAGGAATTTAGGGATTTCACCATCTACGGTCCGTAATATCATCAAAGGGTTCAGAGAATCTGGAGAAATCACTGCACGTAAGCAGCTAAGCCCGTGACCTTCGATCCCTCAGGCTGTACTGCATCAACAAGCCACATCAGTGTGTAAAGGATATCACCACATGGGCCCAGGAACACTTCAGAAACCCACTGTCAGTAACTACAGTTGATTGCTACATCTGTAAGTGCAAGTTAAAACTCTCCTATGCAAGGCGAAAACAGTTTATCAACAACACCCAGAAAAGCTGTCGGCTTCGCTTGGCCTGAGCTCATCTAAAATGGACTGATACAAAGTGGAAAAGTGTTCTGACAAGTCCACATTTCAAATTGTTTTTGGAAACTGTGGACGTCGTGTCCTCCGGACCAAAGAGGAAAAGAACCATCCGGATTGTTCTAGGCGCAAAGTTGAAAAGCCAGCATCTGTGATGGTATGGAGGTGTATTAGTGCCCAAGGCATGGGTAACTTACACATCTGTGAAGGCGCCATTAATGCTGAAAGGTACATACAGGTTTTGGAGCAACATATGTTGCCATCCAAGCAACGTTACCATGGACGCCCCTGCTTATTTCAGCAAGACAATGCCAAGCCACGTGTTACATCAACGTGGCTTCATAGTAAAAGAGTGCGGGTACTAGACTGGCCTGCCTGCCTGTATTGAAAATGTGTGGCGCATTATGAAGCCTAAAATAGCACAACGGAGACCCCCGGACTGTTGAAAAACTTAAGCTGTACATCAAGCAAGAATGGGAAAGTATTCCACCTGAGAAGCTTCAAAAATGTGTCTCCACAGTTCTCAAACATTTATTGAGTGTTGTTAAAAGAATAGGTGATGTAACACAGTGGCGAACATGCCCTTTCCCAACTACTTTAGCACGTGTTGCAGCCATGAAATTCTAAGTTAATTATTATTTGCAAAAAAAAATAAAGTTTACGAGTTTGAACATCAAATATGTTGTCTTTGTAGTGTATTCAACTGAATATGGGTTGAAAAGGATTTGCAAATCATTGTATTCTGTTTATATTTACATCTAACACAATTTCCCAACTCATATGGAAACGGGGTTTGTATATAATAATAAAATAATGTCATATTTCCATAGCCAAGTAAGGTCTGGAAATAAATCTTGTCAGATGAAATACAAGGTAAGCAGTGGCAATTAAAGCTCTAGAGAAAAATACAAAAACATGTAATATTCAATTAGTGACAGGCCCATAAAATGTGTCACAAAAAGACATTCAAACAATACACGAGTCTGACAGTGTTATTATTTTTCAATATTTACATCACCAACAGTTAATTAACCGTGGCCTCCCCACAGCTCTTCCGACTGACAAAATACTTTTAATTATGCATTCCAATTAGGAAGGGAGTTTCACATCCTGCCTATTTCTGTGCACCCAACTGGTGCACTGTATCTGTGGGAGGGAGATGCAATTAATATTGTGCTTGTTACTTTAATGAAGAAATCGACTAATGCCGTTTCTACTCTTAACGGATCTATTTAAAAAAAAAAAAGTGTATGTTGACATTGTGCTTGTCTTTGCACCTGGTCGTTACCACACACGCTAAAACTGTCTGAACCAATTCAGTTTGTCTTGGTTTCATCAGAGCAAATAATCCATGTCCAGCAAAGTGTTTCCAGGTTTTCTTGTGCAAATTAGGGCTGCATGATTAATCGACATCCAAACGTCATTTAAATAAATAAATAAAACGTCATTTAAACGTCATTTAAAACGTCATTTAAATAAACGTAATTTAAATAAACGTAATTTAAATAAATGTCATTTAAATAAATAAATAATAATTATAAATAAAAAATAATAATAAATAATAATAATAATAAATAAATAATAAATAAAACGTCATTTAAACGTCATTTAAATAAATAAATAAACGTCATTTAAATAAATAAATAAACGTCATTTAAATAAACGTCATTTAAAACGTCATTTAAATAAATAAATAAACGTCATTTAAATAAATATATATAAATAATAAATATATAAATAAACGTCATTTAAATAAATGAATAAACGTCATTTAAATAAATAAATAAATAGGTTTTCTTGTGCAAATTAGGGCTGCATGATTAATCGACATCCAAACGTCATTTAAATAAATAAATAAATAACCGCAAGAGGCTGAGGTGTTTTTTTTCTATTTTTATTTCTCCACCATCACCGGAATTTGTGTTTCTGCTCGTACGGATTCGTCATTCACCGCTCCAAGCAACGTTGAAGTTTTACAATATAACTAAAACAATTCATACTTACTAAACCGTCCCATGTGTGATGTCTGTCGGAGTGTTTATGCATTTTTGTACGTGCTATCGTAATATAATGACGCTGGCGTTGTTAGCCTTAGCTAATATGCTAACACGTTTACGAGTGTCTGTGTCAGTATTATCAACTTACATTCTTTTTGTATTGTTTCAGTTTCAGAAATTCCTCAGTAAATTCACCAAAACGTCACCGTGGAGTTATTGAGTCTGTTTAGCGGATTTGGGAGCGCGTGGGTCCGTGATGATGACTTCTGTTTTGTTTGTTCATCCGTTTTACTGCCTTGTTACAGAAACCATTTGGAAACTATTGAAGTATATAAATAAACATTTACAAAAATATTTGTGTGTAAATAACTAATTTAATGCGATAAATAACAAGATATTTACATATATCCGTATTTAAGTGTTACTTCTTTATTTTCATAATCATATTACAAAACAGCTAGTGTTTTTCTTCCAATTGTGGTCTTTTGGTTGTCTGCAAATACTGTGTGCTAACCTTGACTATGGAATGTAAGGAGGAGAGATAATCCTTCTCCTTATCTTTTCTTGTGTCCAGCTGCGGAGGACAATGGGCATGTGTTTGGGCTGGAAAGACAAGACAGCGAGGGTGGGAGGGAGAGAGACTTTATAAAATAGAAGGTTTCCATATTTTAGATCAGACCATCTTAGCTGCGCGATTGAATGTTCTATGCTGGACTGGTCTCATTATATTTACAAAGCTTTGCAAATATATTACAAAATATCTATTCTGTCTCTGGTGGTTCTTCTACTCAGCTTTAAGTGTCGTAAAGAGCTTGGGAGCGACCAGAAACTTGAATTCCCTGGGAGACAACTGGTCCAAACGCAACAACACATATGCGCCTTATAGTCCATTATAACAAAACAAGATCCGGACCACGGATCATGACAGTTGGTGTTGTTTACTTGAGTCATATTGCAGTCTACTCGTATCTCTTATGTGTGAATGCCATCATAGTGCTGTCTACACTTATCTCTTATGTGTGAATGCCATCTACTGGTCACACTTATCATTATACCATGTACCCAACAAAACAATACACAACAATACCATAATAATGCAATTCCAATTCCAAAACCAAACCCGACCCAGCAACATTCAGAATAGCAATAAATAGAGCAATTGAGAGGAGAAACAAACATGACACAAAACAATCCAAAAGCAGTCAAACAAAAATTTATATTTTTAAGCTCCACTCCTCTACTCATGATTTCCAATTGATCAACTTTTTATTTTCCAACTTGAAGCATTGTTAGTTTCATTTAGTTGATCTTCAATTAATCGTCAGGTTGTAAACCTTCAAGCCACAGAAACAGATGTTAATGTGATTACACAGGTATTTTCAAACAATGTTTTACAAAAGCTTTTAAACCTCTCAATAATGTTTCAAACTTTCTATATGATATTTTAACTTTTAGCAAGAGTTAAACATGAACTTATGCTTTAACTTTGCATTCATCTTTTGTACTTTTAACTTTAAACCATAAGCTTTGACTTTAAACCTATTAACTTTAACCATTTGCTATTTTAACTTAAGCTTTAAAGGGGAACATTATCACAATTTCAGAAGGGTTAAAACCATTAAAAATCAGTTCCCAGTGGCTTATTTTATTTTTCAAAATTTTACCCATCACGCAATATCCCTAAAAAAAGCTTCAAAGTGCCTGATTTTAACCATCGTTATAAACACCCGTCCATTTTCCTGTGACGTCACATAGTGAAGCCAACACAAACAAACATGGCGAAAAGAACAGCAAGCAATAGCGACATTAGCTCGGATTCAGACTCGGATTTCAGCGGCTTAAGTGATTCAACAGATTACGCATGTATTGGGACGGCGTGGCGCAGTGGAAGAGTGGCCGTGCGCGACCCGAGGGTCCCTGGTTCAATCCCCACCTAGTACCAACCTCGTCATGTCCGTTGTGTCCTGAGCAAGACACTTCACCCTTGCTCCTGATGGGTGCTGGTTAGCGCCTTGCATGGCAGCTCCCTCCATCAGTGTGTGAATGTGTGTGTGAATGGGTAAATGTGGAAGTAGTGTCAAAGCGCTTTGAGTACCTTGAAGGTAGAAAAGCGCTATACAGGTACAACCCATTTATCATTTATCATTTATTGAAACGGATGGTTGTAGTGTGGAGGCAGGTAGCGAAAACGAAATTGAAGCTATTGAGCCATATCGGTTTGAACCGTATGCAAGCGAAACCGACAAACGACACGACAGCCAGCGACACGGGAGAAAGCGAGGACGAATTCGGCGATCGCCTTCTAACCAACGATTGGTATGTGTTTGTTTGGCATTAAAGGAAACTAACAACTATGAACTAGGTTTACAGCATATGAAATACATTTGGCAACAACATGCACTTTGAGAGTGCAGACAGCCCAGTTTTCATCAATTAATATATTCTGTAGACATACCCTCATCCGCGCTCTTTTCCTGAAAGCTGATACGTCCAGTCCAGTTGGAAATGCATCTGCTTTGAGTGTCGCAAGATATCCACACATTCTTGCCATCTCTGTCGTAGCATAGCTTTCGTCGGTAAAGTGTGCGGAACAAAGGTCCAATTTCTTGCCACTTTCGCATCTTTGGGCCACTGGTGCAACTTGAATCCGTCCGTGTTCGTGTTGTTACACCCTCCGACAACACACCGACGAGGCATGATGTCTCCAAGGTACGGAAAACAGTCGAAAAAACGGAAAGAAACAGAGCTGATTTGACTCGGTGTTTGTAATGTGTTTGAGAAAATGGTGGATTGCTTCCCGATGAGCGAATAATAGAAAGGCGTTTAATTTGCCAAAATTCACCCATTTAGAGTTTGGAAATCGGTTAAAAAAATATATGGTCTTTTTTCTGCAACATCAAGGTATATATTGACGCTTACATAGGTCTGGTGATAATGTTCCCCTTTAAACTTGTTTCTACTACTCAGTGGCCTCGTGGTTAGTCGCCCTGAGATCGGTAGGTTGTGAGTAGAGATATCCAATATTATCGGCCGATAAATGCGTTAAAATGTAATATTGGAAATGATTTTTTAATTAAATCAACATAAAAAACACAAGATACACTTACAATTAGTGCCCCAACCCAAAAAACCTTCCTCCCCCATTCACACAAAAGGGTTGTTTCTTTCTGTTATTAATATTGTGGTTCCTACATTATATATCAATATATATCAATACAGTCTGCAAGGGATACAGTCCGTAAGCACACATGATTGTGCGTGCTGCTGGTCCACTAATAGTACTAACCTTTAACACTTAATTTTACTCATTTTCATTAATTACTAGTTTCTATGTAACTGTTTTTATATCGTTTTACTTTCTTTTTTATTCAAGAAAATGTTTTTAATTTATTTATCTTATTTTATGAATTTTTTTAAAAAGGACCTTATCTTCACCATACCTGGTTGTCCAAATTAGGCATAATAATGTGTTAATTCCACGACTGCATATATCGGTTGATATCGGTATCGGTAATTAAAGAGTTGGACAATATCGGGATATCGGCAAAAAGCCATTATCGGACATCCCTAGTTGTGAGTTCAAACCCCGGCCGAGTCATACCAAAGACTATAAAAATGGGAGCCATTACCTCCCTGCTTGGCACTCAGCATCAAGGGTTGGAATTGGGGGTTAAATCACCAAAAATGATTCTCAGGCGCGGCCACCCCTGCTGCTCACTGCTCCCCTCACCTCCCAGGGGGTGATCAAGGGGATGGGTCAAATGCAGAGGACAATTTTCACCACACCTAGTGTGTGTGTGTGTGACAATCATTGGTACTTTAACTTAACCTTTTTTTTTTAACTGGTCAAACTCAGCATGCAATCAAAGCTCAAAGTGAAATGCAGTAATGCAGTCGTTCAACTTGAACCCAGCAGTTCAAACAAACAAACTAAAGGCCTACTGAAAGCCACTACTACCGACCACGCAGTCTGATAGTTTATATATCAATGATGAAATCTTAACATTGCAACACATGCCAATACGGCCGGGTTAGTTTACTAAAGTGCAATTTTAAATTTTGCGCGAAATATCCTGCTGAAAACATCTCGGTATGATGACGTCGGCGCGTGACGTCGCGGATTGTAGAGGACATTTTGGGACAGCATGGTGGCCAGCTATTAAGTCGTCTGTTTTCATCGCAAAATTCCACAGAATTCTAGACATCTGTGTTGGTGAATCTTTTGCAATTTGTTCAATGAACAATGGAGACAGCAAAGAAGAAAGCTGTAGGTGGGAAGCGGTGTATTGCGGGCGGCTGCAGCAACACAAACACAGCCGGTGTTTCATTGTTTACATTCCCGAAAGATGACAGTCAAGCTTTACCATTGGCCTGTGGAGAACTGGGACAACAGAGACTCTTACCAGGAGGACTTTGAGTTGGATGCGCAGACACGGTACCGTGAGTACGCTTCCAAACATTTGATCGCTTGCCCGTACGTGCGTGCCGCTATGTGCATGTCACGTACGTAACTTTGGGGAAATATATGTGCTGTATGAACTTTGGGGAGGTGAACGGTACTTTGGGCTGTGGGATTGAGTGTGTTGTGCAGGTGTTTGAGTTGTATTGGCGGGTTATATGGACGGGAGGTGTTTGTTATGCGGGATTAATTTGTGGCATATTAAATATAAGCCTGGTTGTGTTGTGGCTAATAGAGTATATATATGTCTTGTGTTTATTTACTGTTTTAGTCATTCCCAGCTGAATATCAGGTCCCACCCGCCTCTCACAGCATCTTCCCTATCTGAATCGCTCCCACTGCCCTCTAGTCCTTCACTCTCACTTTCCTCATCCACGAATCTTTCATCCTCGCTCAAATTAATGGGGAAATCGTCGCTTTCTCGGTCCGAATCGTTCTCGCTGCTGGTGGCCATGATTGTAAACAATGTGCAGATGTGAGGAGCTCCACAACCTGTGACGTCACGCTACTCGTCTGCTACCTCCGGTACAGGCAAGGCTTTTTTATCAGCGACCAAAAGTTGCGAACTTTATCATCGATGTTCTCTACTAAATCCTTTCAGCAAAAATATGGCAATATCGCGAAATGATCAAGTATGACACATAGAATGGACCTGCTATCCCCGTTTAAATAAGAAAATCGCATTTCAGTAGGCCTTTAAGATAGTGGAGTAAACAAATTAAGAAGCTTGCAGGTACAAGTCAAGCATATCAAAGTCAGCATTTCGATGGTCATCAAATGAAGAAGCACATTCACCGACCATTGGTGTGTTTGGAGAAACTTGTAGAGTAGATCTCGCTGTTCTTCCTTGCATGCAGCTTGTTTGCTGAATGAGTCTGACTGAACCTCCAGTCCCTTTCAGGTGCCTTCAATCAGTCATTTGGCAGCCATTTCCCCCTTGGCATTCTGGGAATTGTAGTTCTCAATGGTTCTGAACATGCAGTTTCCCACCATGGATTGACACTTGACTGACACTTCTGTTTTTTTAACTCCACAAATATTATCAACAGTATTAATATTAATAACAATTCCAACATAGCAGTGATTAGAAATCCCTCATTGACATTATCATTAGACATTTATAAAAAATAAAAACATTTAAAAAAAAGAACAATAGTGTCACAGAGGCTTACACTTGCAACACATCTCATAAGCTTGAAAACATATTGTGTCCAATATTTTCCACAAAGAGAAAATAAGTCATATTTTAGGTTCATTTAATAGATAAAACAAATTTAAATAATGGATCCCATATTCCAATATATGACTCATTATTATCGCAACTAAATGTATTTTTTTCTCCTGATATCATCTCCATAGCTTGTGTGCACCAGTCAGTATGAGCTGGACTATCAACATCTATCCATTTTTTTTAATATTACCCTTTTTATTATGATGCATATTGAAAGAAATGCATTTTTTACTCTTTGATGACACGCTACTAAATTGATGCAGATCACCAAGAATACAAGTGTGCAGTGTCATTGGGATGTTTATATTAAAAAAAGGCTTAGTGGCCACATGCGTGGACAGCACCTTATTTCCAAAATTGTGTACACTACTGAATTGGGGTCTTATGGCCACTTATGTGGACACTTATACTGCCATCTGGTGGTGTCAGAAGAGTATAACATACTATGTAATTTGGGGGGAAAAAGTGTAAAAATAAGATTTAGCATGTCACTAAACATGAAGTACACATTTGTGTACTTATGGACTAAGCACATCATATCAAAAGATGATTCTTAGTTTGTATTCTAATTAGGGTCCAATAAGCCCAAATAGCAAAGAGAAATAAAAAAAAAGCATGTAAACAAACAGCTTGGGCCTTAAGAGGTTAAGGAAATTAATGACATTTGGTTCTTATCTGTACTGTAAAGTTCAAATTTGAATGACAATGAAAGGATGTCTAAGTTTAAGTCTAAGTTTTAAATAAAAACAAACCGACTGCATTGCAGTTTTGTGTTATTAGTTTC
This sequence comes from Nerophis lumbriciformis, assembly GCF_033978685.3. Taxonomy (NCBI): domain Eukaryota; kingdom Metazoa; phylum Chordata; class Actinopteri; order Syngnathiformes; family Syngnathidae; genus Nerophis; species Nerophis lumbriciformis. Next base: position 64,845,770 of record NC_084550.2, read on the forward strand.
AATATTGCAACATTTTCTCGTTACATAACACCCGTTTGCTCTTTTATTACACATTTTTGTTGTAAGACCATTTTGAAAATGTGCCGTGGACCTAGGGCTGGGCGATATATCGAATATACTCGATATATGTCTCTGTGCGATATACAAACCCCGTTTCCATATGAGTTGGGAAATTGTGTTGGATGTGAATATAAACTGAATACAATGATTTGCAAATCCTTTTCAACCCATATTCAATTGAATATGCTACAAAGACAACATATTTGATGTTCAAACTGATAAACATTTTTTTTTTTTGCAAATAATCATTAACTTTAGAATTTGATGCCAGCAACACGTGACAAAGAAGTTGGGAAAGGTGGCAATAAATACTGATAAAGTTGAGGAATGCTCATCAAACACTTATTTGGAACATCCCACAGGTGAACAGGCAAATTGGGAACAGGTGGGTGCCATGATTGGGTATAAAAGTAGATTCCATGAAATGCTCAGTCATTCACAAACAAGGATGGGGCGAGGGTCACCACTTTGTCAACAAATGCGTGAGCAAATTGTTGAACAGTTTAAGAAAAACCTTTCTCAACCAGCTATTGCAAGGAATTTAGGGATTTCACCATCTACGGTCCGTAATATCATCAAAGGGTTCAGATAATCTGCAGAAATCACTGCACGTAAGCAGCTAAGCCCGTGACCTTCGATCTCTCAGGTGGTACTGCATCAACAAGCGACATCAGTGTGTAAAGGATATCACCACATGGGCTCAGGAACACTTCAGAAACCCACTGTCAGTAACTACAGTTGGTCGCTACATCTGTAAGTGCAAGTTAAAACTTTCCTATGCAAGGTGAAAACCGTTTATCAACAACACCCAGAAACACCGTCGGCTTCGCTGGGCCTGAGCTCATCTAAGATGGACTGATACAAAGTGGAAAAGTGTTCTGTGGTCTGACGAGTCCACATTTCAAATTGTTTTTGGAAACTGTGGACGTCGTGTCCTCCGGACCAAAGAGGAAAAGAACCATCCGGATTGTTATAGGCGCAAAGTTGAAAAGCCAGCATCTGTGATGGTATGGGGGTGTATTAGTGCCCAAGACTGGGTAACTTACACATCTGTGAAGGCACCATTAATGCTGAAAGGTACATACAGGTTTTGGAGCAACATATGTTGCCATCCAAGCAACGTTACCATGGACGCCCCTGCTTATTTCAGCAAGACAATGCCAAGCCAACGTGGCTTCATAGTAAAAGAGTGCGGGTACTAGACTGGCCTGCCTGTAGTCCAGACCTGTCTCCCATTGAAAATGTGTGGCGCATTATGAAGTCTAAAATAGCACAACGGAGACCCCCGGACTGTTGAACAACTTAAGCTGTACATCAAGCAAGAATGGGAAAGAATTCCACCTGAGAAGCTTCAAAAATGTGTCTCCTCAATTCCCAAACATTTACTGAGTGTTGTTAAAAGGAAAGGCCATGTAACACAGTGGTGAACATGCCCTTTCCCAACTACTTTGGCACGTGTTGCACCCATGAGATTCTAAGTTAATGATTATTTGCAAAAAATAAAAAATAAAGTTTATGAGTTTGAACATCAAATATGTTGTCTTTGTAGCATATTCAACTGAATATGGGTTGAAAAGGATTTGCAAATCATTGTATTTCGTTTATATTTACATCTAACACAATTTCCCAACTCATATGGAAACAGGGTTTGTAGAAAATTACTAAATTGTGATATTGGAGTATACGTTCTCACGCAGTTGCTTTTAGCTCCGGGCATTACACTACAGGCTCTTCCTTCTCACAGAGACATAAAACAAGCGCACCTTCTTACATACGTCACATACTGTCGCGCGTGCAACGTCATACGCCCTCACGGAGCAGAGAGGTAGAGACATGGGCAACATTAGCTGTGGTGCGAGTGGTAATACGAGAGAGAGAGAAGGTGCCAATCTGGTAACAAATGAAGGAAGAATTAATTCCCAAGAAAAACAGCGGGGGGTCCATCGTCTGGCGGTGGTTTGGCTTCAAGCGGGAAGATGTTGAACAAGTATGCGGCAAAAGCGTTGCTACAAAAAGTAGCATTACTGCTAATTTGTGGCATCATTTGAAAAGTCACCTGCTAGTCCAGTGTTTTTCAACCTTTTCTGAGCCAAGACACTTTTTTTTTTCATTGAAAAAATCCCGAGGCACACCACCAGCAGGAAACATTAAAAAATGAAACTCAGCAGCCGATATTGACAGTAAAAAGTTGTTCTTTAACCAAGCATGCATCACTGTAGCTCTTGTCTCAAAGTAGGTGTACTGTCACCACCTGTCACATCACCCCCTGACTTATTTGGAGTGTTTTTTTGCTGTTTTCCTGTGTGTAGTGTTTTAGTTCTTGTCTTGCGCTCCTATTTTGTTGTTGATTGTCATGTCGTGTACGGATGCCCTTTATGGACGCCGTCTGCTGCTCTACACGCTGTAAGTCTTTGCTGTCGTCCAGCATTCTGTTTTCGTTTACTTTGCAGCCAGTTCAGTTTTAGCTTCGTTTTGCATAGCCTTCCCTAAGCTTCAATGCCTTTTCTTAACACACTTGCCTTTTGTTTATTTTTGGCTTAAAGGGGAACATTATCACCAGACATATGTAAGCGTCAATATATACCTTGATGTTGCAGAAAAAAAGACCATATATTTTTTTTAACCGATTTCCGAACTCTAAACGGGTGAATTTTGGCGAATTAAATGCCTTTCTATTATTCGCTCTCGGAGCGATGACGTCACATCGGGAAGCAATCCGCCATTTTCTCAAACACCGAGTCAAATCAGCTCTGTTATTTTCCGTTTTTTCGACTGTTTTCCGTACCTTGGAGACATCATGCCTCGTCGGTGTGTTGTCGGAGGGTGTAACAACACGAACAGGGACGGATTCAAGTTGCACCAGTGGCCCAAAGATGCGAAAGTGGCAAGAAATTGGACGTTTGTTCCGCACACTTTACCGACGAAAGCTATGCTACGACAGAGATGGCAAGAATGTGTGGATATCCTGCGACACTCAAAGCAGATGCATTTCCAACGATAAAGTCAAAGAAATCTGCCGCCAGACCCCCATTGAATCTGCCGGAGTGTGTGAGCAATTCAGGGACAAAGGACCTCGGTAGCACGGCAAGCAATGGCGGCAGTTTGTTCCCGCAGACGAGCGAGCTGAACCCCCCTGGATGTCTTGGCTCACACCGTCCCAAGATGATCAAGAGAAGAATATCGACCCTAGCTTCCCTGGCCTGCTGACATGAGGGTATGTCTACAGAATATATTAATTGATGAAAACTGGGCTGTCTGCACTCTCAAAGTGCATGTTGTTGCCAAATGTATTTCATATGCTGTAAACCTAGTTCATAGTTGTTAGTTTCCTTTAATGCCAAACAAACACATACCAATCGTTGGTTAGAAGGCGATCGTGGAATTCGTCCTCGCTTTCTCCCGTGTCGCTGGCTGTTGTGTCGTTTTCGTCGGTTTCGCTTGCATACTGTCATGTCTGTGTAATCATGTTTTGTTTTAGTCATGTTTTGTTTAGTTATTGGACTCTTTAGTTTCTGGCTTTTCACTCCCTTGTCTTGTTTCCATGATTACCCATTAGTTTCACCTGTTCCACGTTTGGACTCATTGTGCACTCTTGTTTGTCACCATAGCAACCCATTAGTTTTCACCTGTCACGTCACGCACCTGTTTCACGTTTTGAGTCACGCACCTGTTTTCGTTAATCATGTCTGTCGTATTTAAGTTCATTGTTTTTTAGTTTGTCTTTCTGGTGACATCCCCGCATTTATACTCTCCACACACTTATGACCCTTTTTGCTGCGCTTTTTCATGCCGTTTTGTCATCCAAGTAAGTTTTCTTTATTCATGCCATAGTTTGCAAGTTTTGTTTAATTGTTCATAGTTTCTGCTAATGTGCAAGTTCTGTGTTTATAGTCTAGTTTTGTACCTCTGCCCCTGTGCGCGCCTTTTGTTTGATCCTTTTTTTTTGTAGTTATAGTGTTTAAATAAATCATGTATTTACCTTCACGCCACATCTGGTCCAATTCACTTGCACCTCGGGAGAACAAACCAAGCCATGGTCCAAGTCATGACACATACGGTTCAAACCGATATGGCTCAATAGCTTCAGTTTCTTCTTCAATTTCGTTTTCGCTACCTGCCTCCACACTACAACCATCCGTTTCAATACATGCGTAATCTGTTGAATCGCTTAAGCCGCTGAAATCCGAGTCTGAATCCGAGCTAATGTCGCTATAGCTTGCTGTTCTTTCCGCCATGTTTGTTTGTGTTGGCTTCACTATGTGACGTCACAGGAAAATGGACGGGTGGTTAAAATCAGGCACTATCCATCTTCTTCTGCTTATCCGAGGTCGGGTCGCGGGGGCAGCAGCCTAAGCAGGGAAGCCCAGACTTCCCTCTCCCCAGCCACTTCGTCCAGCTTTTCCTGTGGGACCCCGAGGCGTTCCCAGGCCAGCCGGGAGACATAGTCTTCCCAACGTGTCCTGGGTCTTCCCCGCGGCCTCCTACCGGTCGGACGTGCCCTAAACACCTCCCTAGGGAGGCGTTCGGGTGGCATCCTGACCAGATGCCCGAACCACCTCATCTGGCTCCTCTCCATGTGGAGGAGCAGCGGCTTTACTTTGAGCTCCCCCCGGATGGCAGAGCTTCTCACCCTATCTCTAAGGGAGAGCCCCGCCACCCGGCGTAGGAAACTCATTTCGGCCGCTTGTACCCGTGATCTTGTCCTTTCGGTCATAACCCAAAGCTCATGACCATAGGTGAGGATGGGAACGTAGATCGACCGGTAAATTGAGAGCTTTGCCTTCCGGCTCAGCTCCTTCTTCACCACAACGGATCGATACAGCGTCCGCATTACTGAAGACGCCGCACCGATCCGCCTGTCGATCTCACGATCCACTCTTCCCTCACTCGTGTACAGGACTCCGAGGTACTTGAACTCCTCCACTTGGGGCAAGATCTCCTCCCCAACTCGGAGATGGCACTCCACCCTTTTCCGGGCGAGAACCATGGACTCGGACTTGGAGGTGCTGATTCTCATCCCAGTCGCTTCACACTCTGCTGCGAACCGATCCAGTGAGAGCTGAAGATCCTGGCCAGATGAAGCCATCAGGACCACATCATCTGCAAAAAGCAGAGACCTAATCCTGCAGCCACCAAACCGGATCCCCTCAACGCCTTGACTGCGCCTAGAAATTCTGTCCATAAAAGTTATGAACAGAATCGGTGACAAAAGGCAGCCTTGGCGGAGTCCAACCCTCACTGGAAACGTGTCCGACTTACTGCCGGCAATGCGGACCAAGCTCTGACACTGATCGTACAGGGAGCGGACCGCCACAATCAGACAGTCCGATACCCCATACTCTCTGAGCACTCCCCACAGGACTTCCCGAGGGACACGGTCGAATGCCTTCTCCAAGTCCACAAAACACATGTAGACTGGTTGGGCAAACTCCCATGCACCCTCAAGGACCCTGCCGAGAGTATAGAGCTGGTCCACAGTTCCACGACCAGGACGAAAACCACACTGTTCCTCCTGAATCCGAGGTTCGACTATCCGGCGTAGCCTCCTCTCCAGTACACCTGAATAGACCTTACCGGGAAGGCTGAGGAGTGTGATCCCACGATAGTTAGAGCACACCCTCCGGTTCCCCTTCTTAAAGAGAGGAACCACCACCCCGGTCTGCCAATCCAGAGGTACCGCCCCCGAAAATCAGGCACTTTGAAGCTTTTATTTAGGGATATTGCGTGATGGGTAAAATTTTGAAAAAAACTTCGAAAAATATAATAAGCCACTGGGAACTGATTTTTAATGGTTTTAACCCTTCTGAAATTGTGATAATATTCCCCTTTAAGCATTAGATACCATTTTACCTGCACACTGCCTCCCGCTGTCGTCGGCATATTGTGATCAAGACAAACCATGTTCCCGACATCTACAAAGCAATTAGCTACCTGCTGCCACCTACTGATATAGAAGAGTATTACACGGTTACTCTGCCAATCTCTAGACAGCACCGACACTCAACAACGGCACATTTGCGGATTATAATTAACCTATTTTTTGGCGTATAAGCCCATATCGTGGAACGAGCCGGGGCCCATCACCTCTGCTTTATGCCATGAAGACCCTCAATTGTTATTGTTGGACATTCTAGGAGAGTCATGAGTAGGAACAGTGGTTCTGGAAGTTATTCTACTCTTTCCTCCTACAAGTGTGCACAACAAACACGTTGGTGATTTATCGCCCGCAGCCCTGCTTGATGTTGGCAATCAGCGCTGACCTCCTACACACTCCCACCGCCTTCCTAATTTAACCCTTTAGTGCATTCGGTGGCCTGCGTTTGTCTTGCCTTGCACATGGATCGGAGCGCTTTATCGTCTGGCATAAAAGTAACTTTTCATTAGACGCAGTGAAACATGATGTGTCTTATCCGCCCACTCGTCTTTACGGCCGCGCCATCCTATACCACACACATCCCACCCTTCCTTAAACGTTATTAATCCCTGCGCTCTCATTGATCCTCTCAGCAGGAAGCCGCCACGTAATGTGATTTCGTCCCCTCTGGCTTCTGCCAATTTGGATTCTGTGTAACTAATCCCTGAAGAAACCATTGTGCTGCTCACATTTGTCGCTTTGCTACGGCGGACTAATATTGTTTGGGAATTCCACGGCAGGAAATACAATCCCCGTTTCCATATGAGTTGGGAAATTGTGTTAGATGCAAATATAAACGGAATACAATGATTTGCAAATCATTTTCAACCCATATTCAGTTGAATATGCTACAAAGACAAACTGATCAACATTTTTGTTTTGCAAATAATCATTAACTTTAGAATTTGGTGCCAGCAACACGTGACAAAGAAGTTGGGAAAGGTGGCAATAAATACTGATAAAGTTGAGGAATGCTCATCAAACACTTATTTGGAACATCCCACAGGTGAACAGGCAAATTGGGAACAGGTGGGTGCCATGATTGGGTATAAAAGTAGATTCCATGAAATGCTCAGTCATTCACAAACAAGGATGGGGCGAGGTTCACCACTTTGTCAACAAATGCGTGAGCAAATTGTTGAACAGTTTAAGAAAAACCTTTCTCAACCAGCTATTGCAAGGAATTTAGGGATTTCACCATCTACGGTCCGTAATATCATCAAAGGGTTCAGAGAATCTGGAGAAATCACTGCACGTAAGCAGCTAAGCCTGTGACCATCGATCCCTCAGGCTGTACTGCATCAGCAAGCGACATCAGTGTGTAAAGGATATCACCACATGGGCTCAGGAACACTACAGAAACCCACTCTCAGTAACTACAGTTGGTCGCTACATCTGTAAGTGCAAGTTAAAACTCTCCTATGCAAGGCGAAAACCGTTTATCAACAACACCCAGAAACGCCGTCGGCTTCGCTGGGCCTGAGCTCATCTAAGATGGACTGATACAAAGTGGAAAAGTGTTCTGTGGTCTGACGAGTCCACATTTCAAATTGTTTTTGGAAACTGTGGACGTCGTGTCCTCCGGACCAAAGAGGAAAAGAACCATCCGGATTGTTATAGGCGCAAAGTTGAAAAGCCAGCATCTGTGACGGTATGGGGGTGTATTAGTGCCCAAGACATGGGTAACTTACACATCTGTGAAGGCGCCATTAATGCTGAAAGGTACATACAGGTTTTGGAGCAACATATGTTGCCATCCAAGCAACGCTATCATGGACGCCCCTGCTTATTTCAGCAAGACAATGCCAAACCACGTATTACATCAATGTGGCTTCATAGTAAAAGAGTGCGGGTACTAGACTGGACTGCCTGTAGTCCAGACCTGTCTCCCATTGAAAATGTGTGGCGCATTATGAAGCCTAAAATACCACAACGGAGACCACCGGACTGTTGAACAACTTAAGCTGTACATCAAGCAAGAATGGGAAAGAATTCCACCTGAGAAGCTTCAAAAATGTGTCTCCTCAATTCCCAAACATTTACTGAGTGTTGTTACAAGGAAAGGTAATGTAACACAGTGGTGAACATGCCCTTTCCCAACTACTTTGGCACGTGTTGCAGCCATGAAATTCTAAGTTAATTATTATTTGCAGAAAAAAAAAAAAGTTTATGAGTTCGAACATCAAATATGTTGTCTTTGTAGTGCATTCAATTGATTATGGGTTGAAAAGGATTTACAAATCATTGTATTCTGTTTAGATTTACATCTAACACCATTTCCCTCATATGGAAACGGGGTTTGTAGGAGAGGACCCGTCACGTTAATAATACATAACTCTTTTTTTTTTTCATTTTAAAGCCAGACGTGGTGACAGACTGCCTATCCAAGTATTCTGAGGCGCAAGAAGAAAACAATTCGAGTTACTCACTTTTGTAACTGAAAGCTTCAAAATCAAAGCATGTCCGTCATTGCCACGGCGACCCCGGACCGCTGACTTGAGTGGCCCATAATAAGTGGTGGACCAGCCAAGACCACTAATGTCATATTAGGCTAGTTTTTTCCCAAACGAACCCAGCTCTAAGACTTCTAATCCATCAATGATTTGAAATACTGAAGCCCCAAAACTGTACCTGTTTTTCTTAACGTGGTCTACAAACACAATCGGTATCTGTGGAGAGAAGTGCGTCAGCGCCCTGCAGGAGCAAAGGTCACCGCCTCTGGCAATGGTGTCGAGGGTGGAGCACCATCGGCTAGGGACGGGGGCATGTGTGGGACGGCGAGACACAGCTGGCAGGTGATTAGATTTCACAGGTGGTACCTGTTAATCTAATCATGTGTCGTCTTTAACAGTAAGCAGCCGGGAGCGGAGAGAGAGAGAGGATTGGGAGTGACGGCAACGTCACGACATGCCGAAAGACAATTTGAAAAAGCTTGTTAAAAAACATTAAAACCGTTGCTAAACTTGCACGCTTGGCTCTTGTGCCGTGTCTACAGTGAAGCTGCTAGGAAGCGACTTCCACAGTATCTGCAAAAGTTACGAATTCGGTAGCCATCCCTGCTCATCCACTAATGTCATATTAGGCTAGTTTTTGCCCAAACGGACCTAAGACTTCTAATCCATCAATGATTTGAAATACTGAAGCCCCAAAACTGTACCTGTTTTTTTAACGTGGTCTACAAACACAATTGGTATCCGTAAAAGTTCCTAATTCGGTAGCCATCCGTGCTCATAAACCGGGACTAGGGTTGTACGATATACTAGTACAGTATCTCGGTACTAATAAATCAAAAACGGTTCTGTACTCTGTTTGAAAAGTACTGGTTTGCCATATTTTTTTTAATCGCCATGACGGCGTGTCGTCGTCACGTCGTGACATTGCTGGTTTTACGAGCAAAGGAGCATGTTCGGCAGCGCACACACACACACAGAGTACTTACAAGCAGACACAGTGTGTAGACAGAAAAGGGAGAACGGACGCATTCTGGCTTTAAAAACTAACGGTAAAGGTTACGTTATAACACTGAAACGCCCTCAGGAAGAGGTGCTTTAAGACATGGCTAGCTAGTGTCGGAGGCAGATATTTACACATATCCGTATTTAAGTGTTACTTCTTTTTATTTCATAATCATATTACAAAACAGCTAGTGTTTTTCTTCCAATTGTGGTCTTTTGGTTGTCTGCAAATACTGTGTGCTAACCTTGAGTGAGGAATGTAAGAAAGAGAGATACTCCTTTCTCTTATCTATCCTTATGTCCAGGTGCGGAGGACAATGGGCATGTGTTTGGGCTGGAGGGACAAGACTGCGAGGGTGGGAGGGAGAGAGACTTGATAGGGGAGAGGGTTTTTCATGGGAGGGGGGCAGACCATCTTAGCGGCGCGATTGAATGTTCTATGCTGGACTGGTCTCAGTATATTTACAAAGCTTTGCAAATATATTACAAAATACCTATTCTGTCTCTGGTGGTTTTTCTACTCAGTTTTAAGTGTCATAAAGAGCTTGGGAGCAAACAGCGACTTGAATTCCCTGGGAGGAACAACTGGTCCAAACGCAACACTAGTTAGTGGCTAACGTCGATCCGCAGTTTGCAGTGTTTTAGCTACTTCTAAATCACTAATCCTCGGCTCCATGGCGACAAATAAAGTAAGTTTCTTACAAGTATCATCCCTGCAGGACGAGGAATAGCTAAACATGCTTCACTACACACCGTAGGAGGATACAATAGTTCACCGGCGTCACAATGTAAACAAATGCCATGGGTGGATCTACACCTGACATCCACTGTAATGATACCAAGTACAATAGCGTATCTAGTCGATACTACTATGATTACATCAATATTTTTTATTGTCACAAAATATTTTTATTTTTAAATTCATAAACTCAGGATTTTTGTGGTATGATCCAAAACTAATGTAAAGTATCAAACAACAGAAGAATAAGTGATTATTACATTTTAACAGAAGTGTAGATAGAACATTTTGAAACAGAGAATAAGCAGATATTAACAGTAAATGAACAAGTAGATTAATAATACATTTTTACAGCTAACAATATGTTACTGCATATGTCAGCAATTAGGAGCCTTTGTTTGTTTACTTACTACTAAAAGACAAGTTGTCTAGTATGTTCACTATTTTATTTAAGGACAAAATTGTGCTTCGTTTGCAATAAGAAACACACATATATATATATATATATACATATATATATATGTATGTGTGGGGGGAAAAAATCACAAGACTATTTCATCTCTACAGGCCTGTTTCATGAGGGGGGGTTCCCTCAATCATCAGGAGATTTTAATGGGAGCATTCACATACCATGGTTTATATAGGGCACAGAGTGGGTGGGTACAGGCTGGCGTAGGGGCGTGGTGATTGGCTCATGTGTTACCTAGGAGGTGTTTCCGTCTGTGGCGGCATGCTGTTACAATTTCGCTGCGCTTGTTGAGGGATGACAGGTCTGGACGGTAAATAATAAACAGTTTCTCTTTCAAGCATAGGTTGAACACATACATATATTGCGCTCTACTACGGTATCGAGCACTATTTTTTGGATAACCTTATTAAGACATATACATATATACATATATATATATATATATATATATATATATATATGTATGACGCAGGAGGTTGTCGTGATTTTAGGGATACGGATGAAGGAGGTAGCAGCGTGAAGCAAAAAGGGGTATTTATTAATTTTGAAGCAAAAACAAAAGGCTCTAAACGGCCAGACTATGACAAACACAACAAAATGCTGGAACGCAGCTAAAGAACACTTACTTTGAAATGTGGAGCAGACGGCGTCCACAAAGTAGGAGCATACTACCGAGGTAGAAAAAGGATCGACTTAAACAGTCTTAATTGCCAACAGAAAACAGGTGAGGGGAAATGCTCTTGGACAGAAGTGAAGCAGCCGTGGGAAAACACCAACAAAACCAGAAGAACCGCCAAAATAAAAGCACAGGACAGGAACTAACACAAAACCCAATGTAAAGGCACGGCCTGGTGGACAATCTCCACCATGCCTACATGGTTTGGTTTCACATTTTTGAGGCAAAGACAGGTACCATCAGTTAAAGGAGCCCAACTATTTTTACCTATTGGTACCTGCTGTCGTGTATTTGGAATCTGCATAAATATGATATCAATCCTTGGAGGCATTGCGGAGATACTTATAAAACAATCTTGCTTTCCTTCTTACTTCCGCCAAATGCTCCGTTTAAAACTTGCAACACCCGTGACGTTTTTCGCACCATTAATTATCCATTGATGGTAGGAATTTACCCAAAGTGCTTTGTGCTGGTCCGCCATTGTAGTCTTTTCCCTATCCTGTTGTTGTGGGGCAGACTGGCTCGTACATGCACGTGCATCCGCCACTGTTGCCTTTTGTAATGCAAAAGAGTGTGTCGTTCCAACTTGAATCTGTGAGTAGACTCTACAACAAGGGTCACCAACGCGGTGCCCGCGGGCACCAGGTCGCCCGTAAGGACCAGATGAGTCGCCCGCTGGCCTGTTCTAAAAATAGCTCAAATAGCAGCACTTACCAGTCAGCTGCCTCTATTTTTTTTTATTTTTTTTATTTACTAGCAGGCTGGTCTCGCTTTGCTCGACATTTTTAATTCTAAGAGAGACAAAACTCAAATAGAATTTGAAAATCCAAGAAAATATTTTAAAGACTTGGTCTTCACTTAATTAAATAAATTCATTTTTTTTTTTTACTTTGCTTCTTATAACTTTCAGAAAGACAATTTTAGAGAAAAAATACAACCTTAAAAATGATTTTAGGATTTTTAAACACATACCTTTTTACCTTTTAAATTCCTTCCTCTTCTTTCCTGACAATTTAAATCAATGTTCAGGTAAATTAATTTTTTTTATTGTAAAGAATAATAAATACATTTTAATTTAATTCTTCATTTTAGCTTCTGTTTTTTCGACGAAGAATATTTGTGAAATATTTCTTCAAACTTATTATGATTAAAATTCCCAAAAATTATTCTGGCAAATCTAGAAAATCTGTAGAATCAAATTTAAGTCTTATTCCAAAGTCTATTGAATTTATTTTAAAATTTTTGTTCTGGAAAATCTAGAAGAAAATAATGATTTGTCTTTGTTAGAAATATAGCTTGGTCCAATTTGTTATATATTCTAACAAATTGCAGATTGGATTTTAACCTATTTAAAACATGTCATCAAAATTCTAAAATTAATCTTAATCAGGAAAAATTACTAATGATGTTCCATAAATTATTTTTTAAATTTTTTCAAAAAGATTCGAATTAGCTAGTTTTCCTATTCTTTTTTTCGGTTGAATTTTGAATTTTAAAAAGTCGAAATTGAAGATAAACTATTGTTTCAAAATTTAATTTTAATTTTTTTCGTGTTTTCTCCTCTTTTAAACCGTTCAATTAAGTGTTTTTTTTGTTCAATTTGAAAAATGTGCACTTAGAGAAAATATAAAAATAAAGTGTTGCATATTGATATTTATCTGTTTCTATATATATTTATTGTGAGAAATCATTAAGATGATCAGTGTTTCCACAAAGATAAATATCATTAATTATTAATAATAACAGAGTTAAAGGTAAATTGAGCAAATTGGCTATTTCTGGCAATTTATTTAAGTGTGTATCAAACTGGTAGCCCTTCGCATTAATCAGTACCCAAGAAGTAGCTCTTGGTTTCAAAAAGGTTGGTGACCCCTGCTCTACAACTACACCATGGCTGACGGGAAGAAGACGCTGTCGAAGTGGAGGCACGTAAATAAGGTGGCTCACAAAAGATGGTCTGTAAAACATCATCTATTCAAAATTTTTGACGTAAGGACCACCATGACATGTTATGTAGACCAGTGCTTTTCAACCACTGTGCCGCAGTCTGGTGTGCCGTGGGAGATGATCTAATTTCACCTCTTTGGGTTAAAAATATATTTTGCAAACCAGTAAATATAATCTGCAAATGATGTGTTGTTGTTGAGTGTCGGTGCTGTAACCGTGTAATACTCTTCCATATCAGTAGGTGGCAGCCGGTAGCTAATTGCTTTGTAGATGTCGGAAACAGCGGAAGGCAGGGTGCAGGTAAAAAGGAGTCTAATGCTTAAACCAAAAATAAACAAAAGGTGAGTGCCCCTAAGAAAAGGCATTGAAGCTTAGGGAAGGCTATGCAGAACCCAACTAAAACCGAACTGGCTACAAAGTAAACAAAAACAGAATGCTGGACGACAGCAAAGACTTACTGTGGAGCAAAGACGGCGTCCACAATGTACAACGGAACATGACATGACAATCAACAATGTCTCCACAACGAAGGATAAAAACAACTGAAATATTCTTGATTGCTAAAACAAAGTGGCCAAGTGGTTAGAGTGTCCGCCCTGAGATCGGTAGGTTGTGGGTTCACACCCCGGCCGAGTCATACCAAAGACTATAAAAATGGGACCCATTTCCTCCCTGCTTGTCACTCAGCATCAAGGGTTGGAATTGGGGGTTAAATCACCAAAAATGATTCCCGGGCGCGGCCACCGCTGCTGCCCACTGCTCCCCTCACCTCCCAGGGGGTGATCAAGGGTGATGGGTCAAATGCAGAGAATAATTTCGCCACACCTAGTGTGTGTGTGACAATCATTGGTACTTTAACTTTAAAGTAGATGCGGGAAAATATCGCTCAAAGGAAGACATGAAACTGCTACAGGAAAATTCAGAAAAAAGAGAAAAAGCCACCAAAATAGGAGCATAAGACATTACACACAGGAAAATACCAAAAAACTCCAAATAAGTCAGGGGGTGATGTGACAGGTGGTGACAGTACACCTACTTTGAGACAAGAGCTATAGTGATGCATGCTTGGTTATGCTTTAAAGTCATATCCAACAATTGCGACTTTTTACTGTCAACTGAGTTTAGTTTTTTTAATGATTTCTGCTGGTGGTGTGCCGCCAGATTTTATCAACGCAAAAAATGTGCCTTGGCTCAAAAAAGGTTGAAAAACACTGATGTAGACCACAAAGAAGTGTATTTTTTTTTTTTTTAATCACAAAATGAACCCTTTCAGAACAGTTGATTTAGCATTATAGGTCCCCTTTAATGAGCATCAACACATCTAATTCTGTAAGGCTTGGTTAATAATAACATACTATTGTTTTGTGTCATTAGCGTGGCTCATTTAATTCATGCTGTACATGATTTACATGTTTAATATCCTGCAGCTGCATGGCACACAGCTGTGAAAACACCTTATAGAGGGTGATAGTCTATAATTCACGCTGGAACTGCTATCCTTTTGACTAAAGGGACTATAGAGTTGTCACGATACCAAAATGTATTTCGGTACTTTTCTAAATAAAGGGGACCACAAAAAAATGACATTATTGGCTTTATTTTAACAACAAATCTTAGGGTACATTAAGTTTATTATTGCAAGTTTGTCCTTAAATAAAATAGTGAACATACTAGACAACTTGTCTTTTAGTAGTAAGTAAACAAACAAAGACTCCTAATTAGTCTGCTGACGTATGCAGTAACATATTGTGTCATTTATACACCTATTATTTTGTCAACAAGCTGTAAAAATTGATTATTAATGTACTTGTTCATTTACTGTTAATATCTGCTTACTTTCTCTTTTAACATGTTCTATCTACACTTCTGTTAAAATGTAATAATCACTTATTCTTCTCTTCTTTGATACTGTCGGAGGCAGATATTTACATATATCCGTATTTAAGTGTTACTTCTTTATTTTCATAATCATATTACAAAACAGCTAGTGTTTTTCTTCCAATTGTGATCTTTTGGTTGTCTGCAAATACTGTGTGCTAACCTTGAATATGGAATGTAAGGAGGAGAGATAATCCTTCTCCTTATCTCTTCTTCTCTCCAGCTGCGGAGGACAATGGGCATGTGTTTGGGCTGGAAAGACAAGACAGCGAGGGTGGGAGGGAGAGAGACTTTATAGAATAGAAGGTTTCCATATTTTAGATCAGACTATCTTAGCTGCGCGATTGAATGTTCTATGCTGGACTGGTCTCATTATATTTACAAAGATTTGCAAATATATTACAAAATACCTATTCTGTCTCTGGTGGTTCTTTTACTCAGCTTTAAGTGTCGTAAAGAGCTTGGGAGCGACGACCAGAAAGTTGAATTCCCTGGGAGGAACAACTGGTCCAAACGCAACAATACTTTACATTAGTTTTGGATGATACCACAAATTTAGGTATCGATCCGATACCAAGTAGTTACAGGATCATACATTGGTCGTATTCAAAGTCCTCATGTGTCCAGGGTAGGGTTGTACGGTATACCGGTACTCGTATAGTATCGCGGTACTAGTGAATCAAAAACGGTACTATACTCTGTTTGAAAAGTACCGGTTCCCTGTATCGATATTCCGATATTGTCCAACTCTTAATTACCGATTCCGATATCAACCGATACATGGAATTAACACATTATGCCTAATTTGGTTGTGATTCCCCCGCTGGATGCATTAAACAATGTAACAAGGTTTTCCAAAATAAATCAACTCAAGTTATGGAAAACAAATGTCAACATGGCACTGCCATATTTATTATTGAAGTCACAAAGTGCATTATTTTTTTTAACATGCCTCAAAACAGCGGCTTGGAATTTGGGACATGCTCTCCCTGAGAAAGCATGAGGAGGTTGAGGTGGGCGGGGTTGGGGGGGTGTAGCGGTGGGTGTATATTGTAGTGTCCCGGAAGAGTTAGTGCTGCAAGGGATTCTGGGTATTTGTTCTGTTGTGTTTATGTTGTGTTACGGTGCGGATGTTCTCCCGAAATGTGTTTGTCATTCTTGTTTGGTGTGGGTTCACAGTGTGGCGCATATTTGTAACAGTGTTAAAGTTGTTTATACGGCCACCCTCAGTGTGACCTGTATGGCTATTGACCAAGTATGAATTGCATTCACTTGTGTGTGTGTGAAAAGCCGTAGATATTATGTGATTGGGCCGGCACGCAAAGGCAGTGCCTTTAAGGTTTATTGGCACTCTGGACTTCTCCCCACGTCCGTGTACCACTCCGTACAGCGGCGTTTTAAAAAGTGATGAATTGTACTTTTTGAAACTGATACTGATTATTTTGAAACCGATACCGATAATTTCCGATATTACATTTTAAAGCATTAATATATCGGCAGTCCGATATTATCGGACGTCTCTATCCGAAACTAATGTAAAGTATCCAAACAACAGAAGAATAAGTGATTATTACATTTTAACAGAAATGTAGTTAGAAGATGTTGAAACACAAAATAACCAGATATTACTGTTTAATATATCGTACATTTTTTTTGTTAAAATAAAGCCAATAATGTAATTTTTTTGCGGTCCCCTTTATTTAGAAAAGTATCGAAAACTATCGAAATACATTTTGGTACCGGTACCAAAATATTGGTATCGGGGACAAGCCTAGTCCAGGGACATATTTCCTGAGTTTATTATAATATGAATTTTGAAAAGGAAAAAAGCTTTTGTGACGGAAAAAACTATCGATGTTATCATAGTATTATCGACTAGATACGCTATTGTACTCGATATCATTACAGTCCACCCATGGCATTTGTTTACATTCAGGGGTGCTAGCTTGCTGTTAGCGGTTAGCTATTGTATCCTGAAGCATGTTTAGCTATTCCTCGTCCTGCAGGGATGATACTTGTAAGAAACTTACTTTGTCGCCATGGAGACGAGGATTAGTGATTTAGAAGTAGCTAAAACACTGCAGACTGCGGATGGACGTTAGCTGCTAGCTATCTAGCCATGTCTTAAAGCACCTCTTCCTGAGGGCGTTTCACCTTTATTGTTAGTTTTTAGGCAAAAATGCGTCCGTTCTCCCTTTTCTGTCTACACACTGTGTCTGCTTGTAAGTACTCGGTGATTGTGCGCTGCCGAACGTGCTCCTCTGCTGGTAAAACCAGCAATGTTAATGCCTGTTTAAAAGAAAAGAAAATGGGGAACCGGTACTTTTCAAACAGAGTACAGTACTGTTTTTGAATCATTAGTACCGCGATACTATACTATACCGTACAACCCTAAAAGGGACACACACGGAGACACTTGCAGTATGTTACGAACAAACCCCATTTCCATATGAGTTGGGAAATTGTGTTAGATGTAAATATAAACGGAATACAATGATTTGCAAATCATTTTCAACCCATATTCAGTTGAATATGCTACAAAGACAACATATTTGATGTTCAAACTCATAAACATTTTTTTTTTTTGCAAATAATCATTAACTTTAGAATTTTAACCTTTCTCAACCAGCTATTGCAAGGAATTTAGGGATTTCACCATCTACGGTCCGTAATATCAAAGGGTTCAGAGAATCTGAAGAAATCACTGCACGAGGGCAGCTAAGCCCGTGACCTTCGATCCCTCAGGCTGTACTGCATCAACAAGCGACATCAGTGTGTAAAGGATATCACCACATGGGCTCAGGAACACTTCAGAAACCCACTGTCAGTAACTACAGTTGGACGCTACATCTGTAAGTGCAAGTTAAAACTCTACTATGCAAGGCGAAAACCGTTTATCAACAACACCCAGAAACGCCGTCGGCTTCGCTGGGCCTGAGCTCATCTAAGATGGACTGATACAAAGTGGAAAAGTGTTCTGTGGTCTGACGAGTCCACATTTCAAATTGTTTTTGGAAACTGTGGACGTCGTGTCCTCCGGACCAAAGAGGAAAAGAACCATCCGGATTGTTATAGGCGCAGAGTTGAAAAGCCAGCATCTGTGATGGTATGGGGGTGTATTTGTGCCCAAGACATGGGTAACTTACACATCTGTGAAGGTGCCATTAATGCTGAAAGGTACATACAGGTTTTGGAGCAACATATGTTGCCATCCAAGCAACGTTACCATGGACGCCCCTGCTTATTTCAGCAAGACAATGCCAAGCCACGTGTTACAACAGCGTGAGTTTGTAGTAAAAGAGTGCAGGTACTAGACTGGCCTGCCTGTAGTCCAGACCTGTCTCCCATTGAAAATGTGTGGCGCATTATGAAGCCTAAAATACCACACCGTAGACCCCCGGACTGTTGAACAACTTAAGCTGTACATCAAGCAAGAATGGGAAAGAATTCCACCTGAGAAGCTTAAAAAATGTGTCTCCTCAGTTCCCAAATATTTACTGAGTGTTGTTAAAAGGAAAGACCATGTAACACAGTGGTGAACATGCCCTTTCCCAACTACTTTGGCACGTGTCGCAGCCATGAAATTCTAAGTTAATTATTATTTGCAAAAAAAAAATAAAGTTTATGAGTTTGAACATCAAATATCTTGTCTTTGTAGTGCATTCAACTGAATATGGGTTGAAAATGATTTGCAAATCATTGTATTCCGTTTATATTTACATCTAACACAATTTTCCAACTCCGAAGGCGGAGGGAAGCTACCCTCTCGTCCACCAAATTGAACTCCAACGTGCAGGCTCTGAGCCGGGGGGCAACAAGAATTGCCACCCCAGCCCGTCCCCTCTCATTGCCGGCAACGCCAGAGTGGAAGAGAGTCCAGCCCCTCTCGCGAGAACTGGTTCCAGAGCCCTTGCTGTGCGTCGAAGTGAGTCCGACTATATCTAGCTGGAACTTCTCGACCTCGCACACTAGCTCAGGCTCCTTCCCCCCCAGCGAGGTGACGTTCCACGTCCCAAGAGCTAGCTTCTGTAGCCGAGGATCGGACCGCCAAGTGCCCTGCCCTCGGCTTCCGCCCAGCTCACACTGCACCCGACCTCTATGGCCCCTGCTATGGGTGGTGAGCCCATTGGAGGGGGGGACCCACGTTGTCTCTTCGGGCTGTGCCCGGCCGGGCCCCATGGGGACAGGCCCGGCCACCAGGCGCTCGCCATCGTGCCCCACCTCCGGGCCTGGCTCCAGAGGGGGGCCCCGGTGACCCGCGTCCGGGCGAGGGAAATCTGGGTCCTTTATTTTTATTCGTCATGGAGGTCTTCGAGCTGCTCTTTGTCTGATCCCTCACCTAGGACCAGTTTGTCTTGGGAGACCCTACCAGGGGGCATAAAGCCCCCGGACAACATAGCTCCTAGGATCATTGGGACATGCAAACTCCTCTACCACGGTAAGGTGGCAGCTCAGAGAGGAGTGGTACCTCTGGATTGGCAGACCGGGGTGGCGGTTCCTCTCTTTAAGAAGGGGAACCGGAGGGTGTGCTCTAACTATCGTGGGATCACACTCCTCAGCCTTCCCGGTAAGGTCTATTCAGGTGTACTGGAGAGGAGGCTACGCCGGATAGTCGAACCTCGGATTCAGGAGGAACAGTGTGGTTTTCGTCCTGGTCGTGGAACTGTGGAGTCAAGGCGTTGAGGGGATCCGGTTTGGTGGCTGCAGGATTAGGTCTCTGCTTTTTGCAGATGATGTGGTCCTGATGGCTTCATCTGGCCAGGATCTTCAGCTCTCGCTGGATCGGTTCGCAGCCGAGTGTGAAGCGACTGGGATGAGAATCAGCACCTCCAAGTCTGAGTCCATGGTTCTCGCCCGGAAAAGGGTGGAATGCCATCTTCGGGTTGGGGAGGAGATCTTGCCCCAAGTGGAGGAGTTCAAGTACCTCGGAGTCTTGTTCACGAGTGAGGGAAGAGTGGATCGTGAGATCGACAGGCGGATCGGTGCGGCATCTTCAGTAATGCGGACGCTGTATCGATCCGTTGTGGTGAAGAAGGAGCTGAGCCGGAAGGCAAAGCTCTCAATTTACCGGTCGATCTACGTTCCCATCCTCACCTATGGTCATGAGCTTTGGGTTATGACCGAAAGGACAAGATCACGGGTACAAGCGGCCGAAATGAGTTTCCTCCGCCGGGTGGCGGGGCTCTCCCTTAGAGATAGGGTGAGAAGCTCTGTCATCCGGGGGGAGCTCAAAGTAAAGCCGCTGCTCCTCCACATCGAGAGGAGCCAGATGAGGTGGTTCGGGCATCTGGTCAGGATGCCACCCGATCGCCTCCCTCGGGAGGTGTTTAGGGCACGTCCGACCGGTAAGAGGCCACGGGGAAGACCCAGGACACGTTGGGAAGACTATGTCTCCCGGCTGGCCTGGGAACGCCTCGGGATCCCCCGGGAGGAGCTGGACGAAGTGGCTTGGGAGAGGGAAGTCTGGGCTTCCCTGCTTAGGCTGCTGCCCCCGCGACCCGACCTCGGATAAGCGGAAGAAGATGGATGGATGGATGGATTTCCCAACTCATATGGAAACGGGGTTTGTACAATAACGCAACTTCCCTTACTACTTATTCACGTTATTTATGACCTTTACCAGCTGCAAGAGAACAACATTACAACATGTCCTCTTTGAACTCTTTCAGACCGTGCCAAATTGATTGGGCAAAAAAAAAGAAAGAAGAGGAGTGACAGAGACAAACAAAGAAATAAGACAGAAGAGGGGGAGAGAGTAAATGAGCCTGGACTCCCTGAGGTAACGAGCCTGGCTGTGTGCAGCAGAAGGAGCAGTGGAGTGCAACATCGTCCATGTGGCAAAGCAAGGATACAACTGTGTGGACGATGACGTCACCGTGGCAGTGGGCTGTGTCGTGACGTGAGAGATCTCCAGCGTCACCATCAAGTTAGAGCAGGTCAACGTGGTGTCATGTCCACACATAATCCAATCACTGAAACCACGGAGGAAACTTTAGCCCATTTTACTGCTTTAGTGCCTTATGTCACCATCAACAACAAGAAAACATATTTTTATGTGGAAAAGCGACACACATATTGTGCCGTTAGGGGTGCATGTCTGATGTTTAACACCTTTCTTACGTCACGACTATGGTCAGCAGGTTTATTGACATTCAAAAGGGTGAAACTAAAAAGACAAACAATACAGCCAATATATACGAACCCCGTTTCCATATGAGTTGGGAAATTGTGTTAGATGTAAATATAAACGGAATACAATGATTTGCAAATCATTTTCAACCCATATTCAGTTGAATATGCTACAAAGACAACATATTTGATGTTCAAACTCATAAACTTTTTTTTTTTTTTGCAAATAATCATTAACTTTAGAATTTGATGCCAGCAACACGTGACAAAGAAGTTGGGAAAGGTGGCAATAAATACTGATAAAGTTGAGGAATGCTCATCAAACACTTATTTGGAACATCCCACAGGTGAACAGGCAAATTGGGAACAGGTGGGTGCCATGATTGGGTATAAAAGTAGATTCCATGAAATGCTCAGTCATTCACAAACAAGGATGGGGCGAGGGTCACCACTTTGTCAACAAATGCGTGAGCAAATTGTTGAACAGTTTAAGAAAAACCTTTCTCAACCAGCTATTGCAAGGAATTTAGGGATTTCCCCATCTACGGTCCGTAATATCAAAGGGTTCAGAGAATCTGGAGAAATCACTGCACGTAAGCAGCTAAGCCCGTGACCTTCGATCCCTCAGGCTGAACCGCATCAACAAGCGACATCAGTGTGTAAAGGATATCACCACATGGGCTCAGGAACACTTCAGAAACCCACTGTCAGGAACTACAGTTGGTCGCTACATCTGTAAGTGCAAGTTAAAACTCTCCTATGCAAGGCGAAAACCGTTTATCAACAACACCCAAAAATGCCGCCGGCTTCGC
The DNA here is from genome assembly GCF_033978685.3 of Nerophis lumbriciformis. Lineage (NCBI taxonomy): Eukaryota > Metazoa > Chordata > Actinopteri > Syngnathiformes > Syngnathidae > Nerophis > Nerophis lumbriciformis. Next base: position 64,867,849 of record NC_084550.2, read on the forward strand.
TGGGCCTGAGCTCATCTAAGATGGACTGATACAAAGTGGAAAAGTGTTCTGTGGTCTGACGAGTCCACGTTTCAAATTGTTTTTGGAAACTGTGAACGTCGTGTCCTCCGGACCAAAGAGGAAAAGAACCATCCGGATTGTTCTAGGCGCAAAGTTGAAAAGCCAGCGTCTGTGATGGTATGGGGGTGTATTAGTGCCCAAGACATGGGTAACTTACACATCTGTGAAGGCGCCATTAATGCTGAAAGGTACATACAGGTTTTGGAGCAACATATGTTGCCATCCAAGCAACGTTACCATGGACGCCCCTGCTTATTTCAGCAAGACAATGTCAAGTCACGTGTTACATCAACGTGGCTTCATAGTAAAAGAGTGCGGGTACTAGACTGGCCTGCCTGTAGTCCAGACCTGTCTCCCATTGAAAATGTGTGGCACATTATGAAGCCTAATATAGCACAAAGGAGACCCCCGGACTGTTGAACAACTTAAGCTGTACATCAAGCAAGAATGGGAAAGAATTCCACCTGAGAAGCTTCAAAAATGTGTCTCCTCAGTTCCCAAACGTTTACTGAGTGTTGTTAAAAGGAAAGGCCATGTAACACAGTGGTGAACATGCCCTTTCCCAACTACTTTGGCACGTGTTGCAGCCATGAAATTCTAAGTTAATTATTATTTGCAACAAAAAAAAATAAAGTTTATGACTTTGAACATCAAATATGTTGTCTTTGTAGCATATTCAATTGAATATGGGTTGAAAAGGATTTGCAAATCATTGTATTCCGTTTATATTTACATCTAACACAATTTCCCAACTCATATGGAAACGGGGTTTGTAGTATGACCCCAGTTAACTGAATAAAAAGACAAATAATCAGTAGAACACACTGACAAAGGAGCGGATTTACACGCACCCATTTAGACACATTAATAGCTGCTTTATATTTGCTGTTTGGCTGAGCCTGGTGTCTGGAGTAAGAAGGTTTTAGTATGACAAGTCATGCATTGTGGTGTAATACTTGTTTTGGTTGTATTTATTTCAATTTGCATCCATGGTGTCTCAAGCTGCGTTGTTGATCCAGTTTGCAGCCGAGGTGTGTTGAAACAAACAGTGTATTTCTAACGACATGTTAAATTTGTCCACGTGAGTTGCTATGAAATCCTCATGACATAATAAATCTAGGCCTTGAATATTAAAATCATGTATGTGGGGTTGAATGGGCCTTTATACATTTTGCTTGCATGTTTTTTTTGTAGTTTTTTTTTTTTGCTTGTTTAGATCACAGCAGTGTTCATTTTGACAGCAGTTTTTAATGAAGTTTTAGGCAAAAATGTATTTTAGTTTTTGTTATATTTTTGTCATCTAAATTGATTTACAAAACCATAGTGAAGTTGGCACGTTGTGTAAATGGTAAATAAAAACAGAATACAATTATTTGCGAATCCTTTTCAACTTATATTCAATTGAATAGACTGCAAAGACAAGATATTTAATGTTCACACTGAGAAATTTCTTCTTTTTTTTTGCAAATAATCCTTAACTTAGAATTTAATGGCAGCAACACATTGCAAAAAAGTTGGCACAAGGGCATTTTTACCACTGTGTTACATGGCCTTTCCTTTTAACAACACTCAGTAAACGTTTGGGAACTGAGGAGACGCATTTTTGAAGCTTTTCAGGTGGAATTCTTTCCCATTCTTGCTTGATGTACAGCTTAAGTTGTTCAACAGTCCGGGGGTCTCCGTTGTGGTATTTTAGGCTTCATAATGCGCCACACATTTTCTACAGGAGACAGGTCTGGACTACAGGCAGGCCAGTCTAGTACCCGCACTCTTTTACTATGAAGCCACGTTGATGTAACACGTGGCTTGGCATCGTCTTGCTGAAATAAGCAGGGGCGTCCATGGTAACGTTGCTTGGATGGCAACATATGTTGCTCCAAAACCTGTATGTACCTTTCATCATTAATGGCGCCTTCACAGATGTGTAAGTTACCCATGTCTTGGGCACTAATCCACCCCCATACCATCACAGATGTTGGCTTTTCAACTTTGCGCCTAGAACAATCCGGATGGTTCTTTTCCTCTTTGGTCCGGAGGACACGACGTCCACAGTTTCCAAAAACAATTTGAAATGTGGACTCGTCAGAACCACAGAACACTTTTCCACTTTGTATCAGTCCATCTTAGATGAGCTCAGGCCCAGCGAAGCCTTCGGCGTTTCTGGGTGTTGTTGATAAATGGTTTTCGCCTTGCATAGTAGAGTTTTAACTCGCACTTACAGATGTAGCGTCCAACTGTAGTTACTGACAGTGGGTTTCTGAAGTGTTCCTGAGAATTTAATGGCAGCAACACATTGCAAAAAAGTTGGCACAGGGGCATTTTTACCACTGTGTTACATGGTCTTTCCTTTTAACAACACTTAGTAAACGTTTGGGAACTGAGGAGACACATTTTTGAAGCTTTTCAGGTGGAATTCTTTCCCATTCTTGCTTGAAGTACAGCTTAAGTTGTTCAACAGTCCGGGGGTCTCCTTTGTGGTATTTTAGGCCTCATAATGTGCCACACGAAATCGGAGGTCTCAAGGTTGGCAAGTATGCCCAAAATGGATTAACTCGCTGGAATAAAAAAAGACAATACAACATACATCCATAAACGTGGAGGCATGTGAAAAAGTGTAATATATTTATCTGTACAGTAACCTATTTATTTATTTATTTATTTATATATATATGCACCTTTTTGCTTTTTTATCCTGCACTACCATGAGCTAATGAAATGAAATTTCGTTCTTATCTGTACTGTAAAGTTCAAATTTGAATGACAATAAAAAGGAAGTCTAAGTCTAAGTTATATAGTCTATATATATATAGTCTGGAAAATACAGTAACTTACAGTAGCTGGCAGTAAACCAAACAAACCAAAAATCATTTAAATAGCAAAACACGTCCAATGTTATTTTTTTAACGCATTACAATTTGTAGAGTGAATGTAATTTACAGTACGGGTTAAATAATGTCAAGTGCAGCGCAGACAGTGACGGAAATGAAGGATTTATTTGTGGTTGTTTGTATTGATTATTCTCCTATGATTAGAATTAATGATTATGTTGATTGCAAAAACAAAACCTGCTGACGTTTTGATTACAAGCCTGTCACACGTCACGTAACAAATGGCTAGTTTGCTAATTGAAAGCGTATACAAGAGACTTGCGCATAATCTATACTCGTGTTACTCCTCACCGTAGACATGACACTTTGTGACGCCTGGAGAGAAGCTGCGATAAGATGGACAATATCTACCCTGAGACGCTTGATTAGGAGAATGCCGCCATTTGATTTGGACTCCCAAAAGGTTCCCACGTGCTGGGTTAGATGACGTTCATGCACATAACCACACGCCAACAAATCCTCATTAAACCTGTTGACTCTGTTAAGGCTGCCAGTAGACATGAGTCCCTCAGGTGTGTGTGTGTGAGAGAGGACTTTTATATATGTGGCCATCAGAGCCACTGACGTCTCTGGGTTATTACATCGCAGAGGGCTGACACACACACACACACCCGCAAACATCCTCACATCTTCTCCTGTTCCACTATCCAAGCTGAGGAGGAATCCACTTACACAGACAGAGACAAAGTCCACCATCAGCCAGGCCTTCCCTCCATTTGATATGACAAATTTGTTCATTTCCAGAGATTCGATTTGCACAATCCCAGGTGTGTTTGTGTTGACTGTACCTCCGTCTACGTAGGTTTAGATGCGAAGGCGGGTTAGGCTTTGTCGAAGAGCAAGACGAGTTAGATGGAGCGATGTCATCGGGACAGCAGAGAAAAAGAGCCTGTGTAAGCAAAAAAAAAAGTTTGTTCAACGGACATTTTGTGGGATTAGTAAACAACTGCAACTAGCTCATACTTGCCAACCCTCCCGGATTTTCTGGGAGACTCCCGAAATTCAGCGCCTCTCCCGAAAACCTCCCGGGACAAATGTTCTCCCGAAAATCTCCCGAAATTCAGGCGGACCTGAGTGACGTGTCAACAGCCTGTTCACACGTCCGCTTTCTCACAATATAAACAGCTAATGATGGAGGGCGAGTTCTTGGTTTCTTATGTGGGTTTATTGTTAGGCAGTTTCATTAACGTCCTCCCAGCGCGGCAACAACACACAACAACAGCAGTCAAGTTTTCGTCTACCGTAAAGCAGTTCGTCTGCCGTAAACAGCAATGTTGTGACACTTTTAAACAGGACAATACTGCCATCTACTGTACATGCATATGTGACCCACCCATAATGTGTCGCATCTTTGTGTTGATTTATTTATTTTATTTTGTGGTTTGAATTCGTTTTTGGAGCTGTCATTACACATTTATCAGTATTCACATTGGTCAGTAGGGGGCAGTAGGGTGTTTCTTCCCAATTGAATGCTATCACCTGCAGACCGGAAGTGTCTTGTCATTCTGATGAGCACAACCAGTCTGTGAACAATTGAAACGTCCTGTGTGCTTTTTCCTCCTGTATAACAGGTTAGTTTTGGTGAATCAACTCACTGAATCATATCCATGTGATCTTTATAAGTTTAAGTACACATTCTGATGGTGGAGCCTAACTCTAAAGTGTTTGTGAGTTGTAGTTTGTATTTGTGAATGAATCCAGTGCACAGCTGCAGTAATCAATACAAAAAGGCGACGTGAGTGCGCAATGTTTATATAGGAACTTCTGATCCTAATTCAGACTCCCAAATTAGAGCTCCCGTTTTCTTATTGATTTTATATTGTATATTTGTATAATGTGTGTGTTCTGAAATAGTGACAGAGAATAGAACGAGGATGGACAATTCAACCCTTAACTCAACAATGAGTAGATGAGTGTTATATGTGTGTATATGTGTAAATAAATGAACACTGAAATTCAAGTATTTCTCTTATTTATATATATATATATATATATATATATATATACATATATATATATATATATATAGCTAGAATTCACTGAAAGTCAAGTATTTCTTATATATATATATCTTAACCACGCCCCCAACCACGCCCCCCACCCCCCACCTCCCGAAATCGGAGGTCTCAAGGTTGGCAAGTATGAACTAGCTGGAATAGAAATGGAGAGGATAAAAAGTAAACAAAGAAGGGGAATTAAGGAAAAATACATGAAAAAGTACTGTCCAGTACTTATTAAACATCAATCACACACCACATTTCTTTAAAGCCACAACCTTTAGGGGCCCCCACATAATCAGAAAGACCAGAGTGTGTGTAAAGAGAGTATGGCCAACTTCAATCCCCTCAATGATTGGTTAAAAGGCAGTCACATCACGCCCTGACTTATTTGGAGTTTTATGCTGTTTTCCTGTGTGTAGTGTTTTAGTTCTTATCTTGCGCTCTGATTTTGGTGGCTTTTTCTCTTTTTTTGGTATTTTCCTGTAGCAGTTTCATGTCTTCCTTGAGCGATATTTCCCGCATCTACTTTGTTTCAGCAATCAAGAATATTTCAGTTGTTTTTATCCTTCTTTGTGGGGACATTGTTGATTGTCATGTCATGTTCGGATGTAATTTGTGGACGCCGTCTTTGCTCCACTGTAAGTCTTTGCTGTCGTCCAGCATTCTGTTTTTGTTTACTTTGTAGCCAGTTCAGTTTTATTTTTGTTCTGCATAGCCTTCCCTAAGCTTCAATGCCTTTTCTGAGGGGCATTCACCTTTTGTTTATTTTTGGTTTAAGCATTAGACACCTTTTTACCTGCACCCTGCCTCCTGCTGTTCCCGACATCTACAACGCAATTAGCTACCGGCTGCCACCTACTGATATGGAAGAGTATTACACGGTTACTATGCTGAGCTCTAGACAACACAGACACTCAACAACAACACATCATGTGCAGACTATAATTACTGGTTTGCAAAAAATACTTTTAACCCAAATAAGTGAAACTAGATCTCCCACGGCACACCAGACTGTATCTCACGGCACACTAGTGTGCCGCGGCACAGTTGTTGAAAAACACCGCTCTAGGGGTCCTCACATGATCAGAAAGACCAGAGAGTGTGTGTAAAGAGAGTATGGCCAACTTCAATCTCCTCAATGATTGGTTAAAAGGCAGCACCTGACTGCCAACTTTGAGCTTGTTGGACAGACATTTTGTCTGATTATTGAACAACTGCAACTCGCTGGAATAGAAATGGAAAGAATAGAAAGTAAACAAACAAGGGGAATTAAGGAAAAAATGCATGAACAAGCGCTGTCCAGTACTAATTAAACTTCAATCACACACCACGGTTGTTTAAAGGCCTACTGAAATGCGATTGTCTTATTCAAACGGGGATAGCAGGTCCATTCTATGTGTCATACTTGATCATTTCGCGATATTGCCATATTTTTGCTGAAAGGATTTAGCAGAGAACATCGACGATAAAGTTCGCAACTTTTGGTCGCTGATAAAAAAGCCTTGCCTGTACCGGAAGTAGCAGACGAGTAGTGTGACGTCACAGGTTGTGGAGCTCCTCACATCTGCACATTGTTTACAATCATGGCCACCGGCAGCGAGAGCGATTCGGACCGAGAAAGCGACGATTTCCCCATTAATTTGAGCGAGGATGAAAGATTTGTGGATGAGGAAAGTGAGAGTGAAGGACTAGAGGGCAGTGGGAGCGATTCAGATAGGGAAGATGCTGTGAGAGGCGGGTGGGACCTGATATTCAGCTGGGAATGACTAAAACAGTAAATAAACACAAGACATATATATACTCTATTAGCCACAACACAACCAGGCTTATATTTAATATGCCACAAATTAATCCCGCATAACAAACAACTCCCCCCTCCCGTCCATATAACCCGCCAATACAACTCAGACACCTGCACAACACACTCAATCCCACAGCCCAAAGTACCGTTCACCTCCCCAAAGTTCATACAGCACATATATTTCCCCAAAGTTACGTACGTGACATGCACATAGCGGCACGCACGTACGTGCAGGCGATCAAATGTTTGGAAGCCGCAGCTGCATGCATACTCACGGTACCGCGTTTGTGCATCCAACTCAAAGTCCTCCTGAAGTTGGCACGTTGTGTAACTCGTAAATACAAACAGAATACAATGATTTGCTAATCATTTTCCACCTATATTCAGTTGAATAGACCGCAAAGACAAGATATTTAATGTTCGAACTGGTAAACTTTGTTATTTTTTGCAAATATTAGCTCATTTGGAATTTGATGCCTGCAACATGTTTCAAAAAAGCGGGCACAAGTGGCAAAAAAGACTGAGAAAGTTGAGGAATGCTCATCAAACACTTATTTGTGTCACAACGGGGGGTTGCAGCTTGCTGCGGGGTTGTTCTTCCAACGCAAAAATACGGACGACAGCGTGAAGGTAGGCTTGGACTTATTTAACATAAATCACTCACTACCACACAAAAATACAAAAAAAAAAAAAGGCAAGCGTGCCTAAAACACAAGAAGCTGCTAACTAGCAGAAGCTATGGCATGGACTAGGAAATCTTACATGGTCAGAACGAGACATAAGCCGGTGTGACACAAAGACAATGCAGGCAGAACGAGTGATGAACAAAGGTAGGCTTAAATAACATGATTGGTGACAGGTGTGTGTGAGTCCGAACGTGAAACAGGTACGTGACGTGACAGGTGAAAACTAATGGTTGCTATGGTGACAAACAAACAAAAGTGCACAAAAAGTCCAAAAAACTAAACCGAACATGACTAAAACAAAACATGATCACACAGACATGACAATTTGGAACATCCCACAGGTGAACAGGCTAATTGGGAACAGGTGGGTGCCACGATTGGGCATAAAAGCAGCTTCAGTCATTCACAAACAAGGACGGGGCGAGGGTCACCACTTTGTGAACAAAAGCGTGAGCAATTTGTCGAACAGTTTAAGAACAACATTTCTCAACCAGCTATTGCAAGGAATTTAGGGATTTCACCGTCCACGGTCCGTAATATCATCAAAAGGATCTGGGGAAATCACTGCATGTAAGCGATGATATTACGGACCTTCGATCCCCCAGGCATCAAAAAGCCACATCAGTGTGTAAAGGATATCACCACATGGGCTCAGGAGCACTTCAGAAAACCCCTGCCAGTAACTACGGTTCGTCGCTACGTCTACACGTAGCTCTTATGATTGACTGCCATCTACTGGTCACACTTATCATTACACCATGTACCAAATAAAATTGCTTCAAGCAAAACCAGAATTATTCCGTACATTAGGCGCACCGGGTTATAAGGCGCACTGTCGAGTTTTGAGAGGAAAAAAGGGATTTTAAGTGCGCCTTATAGTCCGGAAAATACGGTATTTGTGCAACTTCTTCATTTCTACTACAAATAGTGTGCTCAGAAAGAGGCAACACTGACTTATATCGACTCATTTGTTCAAAAGAAAATGAAATAAATACAAATCAAATAGGACCTCAGCGGCTAATGCACCTCCAGTGCTAATCGCTATGGCAACAGATGATTTTAAGGTGAGGGAGTGCAGCTTCCTCTTTGAAAAAGGACCCATCCAGCCATCAATGTAGCGTTATTGTCTTGGGTATGATCTCAAAGGAGCTGCAATGAGGTGAAAAGAGCAGAAGAGAAGAAGAAGGTCTGCCTTAAGTCCCTGAAGGAGCCCTGCCAAACACTTGTTAATAACGTTACTTCTTATGTAGCCCCCGGCCAACACGCAGAGGAAGAGCACAATATGGTTAGTTCCGTATACCAACCGAGGAGAAATGGACTCAATAGACCAAGTCAGCACATTCGATTTTCTTGTGAAAATGTATGTAAACATATCGTATTTTTTTTTGGACTATAAGGCGCACTTCAAATCCTTTCTCAAAAATGGACAGTGCGCCTTCTGGTTGTGCTTACTTACCTCAGAAACATTTTATATGGTGCATGGTGTAATGATAAGAGATACGTGTGGACTGCAGGTTGACGCCTGTTCAGTAAACGATACTAGCAAAGCAAGACCAAAACGTTGAATATTTCATTGAGAATAGAGATGTCCGATACTGGCTTTTTTGCCGATATCCGATATTCCCCAACTCTTAATTACCGATTCCGATATCAACCGATACCGATATATACAGTCGTGGAATTAACACATTATGATGCCTAATTTTGTTGTGATGCCTTAAACAATGTAACAAGGTTTTCCAAAATAAATCAACTCAAGTTATGGAAAAAAAATGCCAACATGGCACTGCCATATTTATTATTGAAGTCACAAAGTGCATTATTTTTTTTTAACATGCCTCAAAACAACAGCTTGGAATTTGGGACATGCTCTCCCTGAGAGAGCATGAGGAGGTTAAGGTGGGCGGGGTTATTGGGTAGGGGGGTAGTATATTGTAGCGTCCCGGAAGAGTTAGTGCTGCAAGGGGTTCTGGGTATTTGTTCTGTTGCCTTACGGTGCGGATGTTCTTCAGCACGCACACACACGTAAATGCAATACATACTTGGCCAACAGCGATACAGGTTACACTGACGGTGGCCGTATAAATAACTTTAACACTGTTAGAAATATGCGCCACACTGTGAAGCCACACCAAACAAGAATGACAAACACATTTCGGGAGAGCATCCGCACCGTAACACAACATAAACACAACAGAACAAATACCCAGAATCCCATGCAGCACTAACTCTTCCCCGCCCCGCCCCTCCCCTACCTCCGTGCGTCGGTTGAGGTGGGCGGGGTTGGGGGGTGTATATTGCAGCCCGGAAGAGTTAGGGCTGCATGGGATTCTGGGTATTTGTTCTGTTGTGTTTTTGTTGTGTTACGGTGCGGATGTTCTCCCGAAATGTGTCTGTCATTGTTGTTTGGTGTGGGTTCACAGTGTGGCGCATATTTGTAACAGTGTTAGAGTTGTTTATACGGCCACCCTCAGTGTGACCTGTATGGCTTTTGACCAAGTATGGATGGCATTCACTTGTGTGTGTGAAAAGCCGTAGATATTATGTGATTGGGCCGTGCCTTTAAGGTTTATTGGCGCTATGTACTTCTCCCTACGTCCGTAAAAAAAGTCATAAATTGTACTTTTTGAAACAGATACCGATAATTTCCGATATTACATTTTAAAGCATTTATCAGCCGATAATATCGGCAGCCCGATATTATCGGACATCTCTAATTGAGAAAATAGAACATTACACACGGCGCTTAAAAATCTGTCAAAATGCGTTAGTTTGACTTTGGTAAGCTACAAAGCCACGCCGCTTGATGGATTGTCGGAGCATTACAGCTACCATAGTCAGACGTACTGTGCTTCAACATAAGGTATTATTATGGTGTGTGTATAAGGACCCCAAAATGGCACCTATTTGGAGACATATTATCTGGCGTTTTGTTTCGCAATAAAAACCAACTTTTCTTACCTATTGGTACCTGCTGATGTGTATTTGGGATCTGCATGAGTCCCGAAAATGCGCGCGCGTTCGCCATTGTAGTCAATGAGCTCCTCCTCCACTCTTGCCAGTTCTAATACAAAGTAGCGTACAGTTCTCGCTTATATCTGTCAGTAGACTCGCTATGGAAGCGCTAAAAACTACAACACAGATGACGGGGAGAAGAGGCAGTCGAAGTGGAGGCACGTAGATAAGACCGCCCACTAACTGGCGCATCCCGAAGAGACGGTCAATGACCAAAGAAGTGTTTTAAATGTAGAAAAATAAAATTATAAATTGACTCCTTTAGTGCGACTTGTAATCCAGTGTGCTTTGTGTAGTAAACAGACCCGTTCATCGACAATGCACCTTATAATTCGGGACGCCTTATGGTCCGAAAAATGCGTTAACATAAAAACACACCAGCAAAGAGTTTGTATATTTTTGTATTTAACATACCGCCTAGGCTTTGTGCTATGTATAAACCAAGGGTCTCAGACACGTGGCCTACACCTTAATATGAAAATTGAATGTTAGTGCGGCCCGCAAGTTTTATATGAATGGCGTTTGACAGCGTCATACTTATCAACCCTCCCGATTTTTCCGGCAGACTAAGAATAACAAGGCTACTGTTTTTTCGAACGTGCCGTGATGATACAGCATTTAGCACCCACTACAACCAGCGTGCCAGCCCAACTACACGTTATTTGGGGCTTCTGCTTGCTCACGTAAGTGACAGCAAGGAATACTTAGTCAACAACCACACAGGTAGAACTCTTACTAAAAATGCGCCACACTGTGAACCCACACCAAACAAGAATGACAAACACATTTCGGGAGAACATCTGCACCGTAACACAACATAAACACAACAGAACAAATACCCAGAATCCCATGCAGCCCTAACTCTTCCGGGCTACATTATACACCCCCGCTACCAAACCCCGCCCACCTCAACCGACGCACGGAGGTGGGGGGAGGGTGATGTGTGAGGGAGCAGGGTTGGGTTGGGGGCGGGGTTTGGTGGTAGCAGGAGTGTATAATGTAGCCCGGAAGAGTTAGGGCTGCATGGGATTCTGGGTATTTGTTCTGTTGTGTTTATGTTGTGTTAAGGTGCAGATGTTCTCCCGAAATGTGTTTGTCATTCTTGTTTGGTGTGGGTTCAAAATGTGGCGCATTATTAGTAAGAGTCTTAAAGTTGTTTTATATAGCCACTGTCAGTGTAACCTGTGTGGCTGTTGACCAAAGATGCCTTGCTGTCACCTACGTGTGCAAGCAGAAGATGCTTATGATAAGAGGCCGGGCCGGCACGCTGTTAAAACAGGCTGTAGAGGGCGCTAAATGCTGTACCATCATGGCACGCCCTTATTATTATTGTGAGGGTGAAAATCGGAGAATATTATTCCCGGGAGTTTTCTGCGAGAGGCACTGAAATCTGGAAGTCTCTCGGGGGGGGATCGGCAAGTATGCAGCTGAGCCGCATCAGAGTGATCAGAGAGCCGCGTGCGGCTCCGGAGCCGCGGGTTGCCGGCCCCTGGCCTAGGAGGATATGAATTTACTCCTACGTTATGGGGTGTGTCAGGTTCAAACACTGATGACATCTATTAAACAGGCAAGAAGCAAGGAATCATGCAGAGACAGAGTAAAATTTTGCTCAATTGAAGAGACATGTTATTTGATACAGATCCAAACTACGCTCTAAAGTCTAGCCCACTTGCTTACTCTATTTATTTGGGAGGTCCCTGGTTACATGACTGAAGCAGTCGCTGAAGGAAGGGGATAATCTCGACAGCTCCAGTTAGACACAATTTATGATTATACAAAAATGCAAATGTGCTGACAGTCGTGATATCGCCCTGTCTCTGCGTCACGGTGGTGTTCGGCCTTGGCAGTTCCTAGACACAGACACTGACACGAGACGACTTCCAATCTTTGGATTTGCAAGTCGTCTCTTTGCCCAGATAGAGAAGTACTACTTCAACACAATTGATAACTATAGCAACGGCCCTTAAGCATAAAAGTTGTGTGATAATTTATACATAATTATTCTAACCGGGTGCCATCATACGACAATTTAGTAAAATGTGTAACGTTTCAGTGTGGCGTTTTTGGTCTGGACCCCAGGACGCAGAGATGTCAGGCAAGTGCAGAAAAAAAAACCTTTTTGTTAGGGGAACGTGCAGGTAATACAGAATAACTAAGATGTGCAGCTGGGAAGTGCACAACGAGCAAACGTGGGTATGAAGTTGAAAGCAAGCAAAGCAAATGATCCATTAGAAGCATCCTGATTGGCAACCAGGGACATGGTGTGCCTTTATTGCCAATCAAGGACAGGGGAGAGAGCAAGCGCTCAGACCAAAGGAACAGAAGCAAACAAGGAGTGGAACTAAAAATAAGAGCGCTGGACAGGAAACTAATAACTGTCATGTAAGAGCCTGACAGAATGAAGTAAACCACGTACAGTAAGAATATGGTATGCTTTTGGTGTGTTAAAAACGTGTTTTCTTACTGATAACACGCCCTATTCCTAGTTTAAATTAGCACCAAGGCCCCGTTTACACTGCACATCACATCTAATTTATTTGTCATCAAGTGACACAGATCTGATTTTTGTTGCCACTCAAAACGCTCCAAAGTGCTTCAAATCTGATCTTTTGGCATCAGATTTATAACAACTAAAGTTCCGTGGGTGAATTATGTAAACTCACTCCAGTTTTAAGCGCTTTGATAGCTAGTCTACTGACAGATATAAGTAAGAACTTTACACTACTTTAGATTAGAAATGGCAACAGCGGAAGATGAATGTCACATAAGAAGGTAGAAGAAGAAGCTTATGACTCCGGTGACGGACGCGCGTACATTTTCAGGACGTATGCAGATCTCAAATACACATCAGCAGGTACCAGAAGGTAAGAAAAGTTGGTTTTGGAATTGTGGAGGGGGGCGTGGCCTGCGGGCCTGCCGCGGAACGGGGTGTGCAAGGACCGGCTTCGAAGACAGTGACAGATGAGTGGATGGCCCAGGTGGGCCTTATCTGTCGCCTTTATTAGCAGCAGCCGGGACGAGACACGGCAGTTGGAGTGGGAGCCAGAGAGAGAGAGAGACGAACTGAGAAAAAAAGACAATTTGCTGGAAAGCGGAAGCCTAGCACGACTTATGAAAATAAAACAGTGTTGTACCCTGAAATCCGGGCTCACGTGGCAGCGTGTGGTGGTCCGCAGAACCCACTAGAGGGCAACCTCTACAGGATTTTATTGCGAAAATAAACGCCACACCTTACCTTATACACACACCATAATAATACTCGTATGTTTAATGCGCCGACAATCCACCAGGCGGTGCGGCTTCATAGCTTACCAAAGTCGTACTAAAAATATTTCGACAGATTTTTGAGTGCCGTGTGTAATGTTCTATATTCTCAATGGAACATTTAAAGTTTTAATGTTTACTGGTGTCATCTTGCACTTTACACATATCTTTTATGTGTGACTGCCATCTACTGGTCACACTTATCATTACACCATGTACCAAATAAAATTGCTTCGAGTTCGGTAAACACAACTAGAATTATTCCGTACATAAGGCGCACTGTCGATTTTTTGAGAAAATGAAAGGATTTTAAATGCGCCTTACAGTCGGAAAAATACGGTGATACATAAATTTATAAATACGAAATAGCGATTGTTAAAAGACCGTAATTGACGCTGTGGTGCATTTGTTTACATGTGAGTTGAAAAATAAAGCTAACGTAGATCCACGCTGATGTCCATGTCTCCTCTACTTAACAGCCATAAAAAGATGACAACCCTCCTAAATATAATACACTATATACATCCATTCATACGTTATATTACTTTACTTTTACTTAAAAAACACTCTTATTTAAGGTGCTGCGACTTTTATTTTATTTTGTAGTAGTTGCAACTTCCTGCCGCTCAACTTCCTTTGTTTTCACTTTATCGAAGTGCGCATGTGGCCTCAACACCATGGACAGAGGTGGTGACCTTTGCTCCTGCAGGCAACGCTTCGAGGCAACATTGGGGCCACTTTGGGGCCACATTCGTGTTTACACTGGAGTCTGATAAAAAAATCCCATTTGACTTGCAGTATAACAGTCAGATGGAAAAAATCTGATCTAAAAGAAAAATGTGATTTAGGACACTTTGGGCTGCAGTGTAAACATTAGGGGTGTGGGGAAAAAAAATCGATTTTAATTCAAATCGGCATTCTCACGTTGTACGATTCAGTATCGATTCTCATTTTTCAAAAATCTATTTAATTTATTAATTTTTTTTAATTTTTTTTATTTTTATTAATCAATCCAACAAAACAATACAAAGCAATACCATAACAATGCAATCCAATTCCAAAACCAAACTTGACCCAGCAACACTCAGAACTGCAATAAACAGAGCAATTGAGAGGAGACACAAACACAACACAGAACAATCTGTCACACCGCGGTGAGGGATGTCTTGTCTTGGTTTTTTCTGTCTTGAGATGTGCATGTTTTAGTTTGAAAAGTAACTCTCCTCTCGTTTCAGGTCACTTGCCCTTCCTTTTGTGTCATCAGTCTGACCGTATCCCGGTTCCCTGATTGTTTCCACCTGTTCCCTATTACCCTCATGTGTCTTATAAGCCCACTCCTCCCTTTGTTCTGTGCCAGATTGTCTCGTTTATTCGTGCTCTCTAGCTTCCATGTCCATGTCCATGTACATGCCTTGTCTTGCCTTGCCTCGTCTTGTGCTTATGTTCCTTGATCCTGAATCCCTTCGTTGCTATTTTGAGTTTTCCTTTCTTCCTCCTCAGCAGAGGGATTTTTTGTTATTTAGTTTATTCAGCCGAAGTGATGAGTTTCAGTTATTTTTCATTCTTTCCTCAAATTTTTGAGTGACTATTTTTGTTAAAACTTTATTAGTTTAGATAGTGTAGAATTTTTCATATCTGTTGTTTCTTCCTCCTGATGGAGCGTTTTTTTGTTTATACATTTAATAGCATATACGGCGCCAATTATAGTTTGTCTTTGCTTTGGTGTTTTCCTCCGTTCGGAGTGATTTTCGGTTGTTCCTATTTTTTTGGAACCTTTTTTGCCGATTAGTTTTTGGTTAAAATAGATATTGTATTCCTTGGCTTTGGAGGTGAAAGGAAGCTGTCAAAATAAAAGCCTGTCTAAGTTCCCTACTCTGCATCTGAGTCCTATCATTTTTACCAAGCCTGACACAATCCAAAAGTAGTGAAATAAAGATGAATATTAGCAACAACAAAGTCAATTAGGGATGTCCCATAATGGCTTTTTGCCGATATCCGATATTGTCCAACTCTTTAATTACCGATACCGATATCAACCAATACGATATATACAGTCGTGGAATTAACACATTATGCCTAATTTGGACAACCAGGTATGGTAAAGATAAGGTACTTAAAAATAAATAAATAAATAAATAAGATAAATAAATTAAAAACATTTTCTTGAATTAAAAAAAGAGTAAAACAATCAGAGCCGACAAACTGCCGTTGCTAACTGTTAAAAGCTAACAAATACAGTTCAGATGAAACCCTCGCTGACGTCACACGTCGCTTGGCAACAGACACGGCTCTTTAAAGGACCCACAAGCACGCACACGATGCTCTCATAAACTTCTCTCAACCGCATATGACAACATTTTTTTTAAGTAACTGGTTAATTATTTTCCCTAGTAATTAATTACATTACTATTAAAGAGTAATTCCATTTGTAATTAAATTACCCTTTTGGTTAAGTTATGAGTAACTGTCAGAATAATTGTATCTAAGTTATCACAAAACTTTGTGTTTCAATGAGTTCCCGGCGAGCAGACAAAAGCTGTCTTTGATCTTACCAAGCAAAAGGCTTGTAAAACTCCACTGTGTAGGATGGGAAGCGACATGAAGGTGTCGGTTTCTTTGATCTATTGTAATCCACAGGAAGACTTTGTCTTGACCCGAGATCTACAAAGCGGAGAGGAAGCAGCACCTT
Source organism: Nerophis lumbriciformis (assembly GCF_033978685.3). NCBI lineage: Eukaryota > Metazoa > Chordata > Actinopteri > Syngnathiformes > Syngnathidae > Nerophis > Nerophis lumbriciformis. The sequence continues at coordinate 64,884,252 of NC_084550.2, forward strand.
TTCTTTGAACTGTTTTGTGACCAAAGGCAGCGGCTGTTTACGACCCCCTTCCTTTAGAAACAGCTGTTGCCATGTAATCAGGGAAAGTCCAAATAAAGGAGGAGGCGTACAATCTTTCGTGAGAGCGTGGTGGGACACTGTACAAGGTTCTGTCTCTGTTTAATTCCTTGCTTCTTTGTCTGTTTAATAGATGTCATCAGTGTTTGAACCTGACAGTAACTATAATTAATTACTTTTTAAAAGTAATTTTTCAGAACACAACAGTTTATGTGGTGTTGAGTTTAAACTAAACACTTAGCTCAATTTGTTTAAAAATACCGATTCATATCGTATAATCCCAATTCGGCCAAAAATACAGGGATATTAGTTTTGGTCCATATTGCCCAGCCCTATTGCGGACTATAGAGCTCACTGGTATACTAGCCGCACCCACAAAATTTAAGGGAAATTTTTTCCCCCCATATATTACAAAAGGCCACAGATATATATACGTTGTGAAATAAGTTATTTACACAGAAATATTCTGTAAATGTTTATTTACATACCTTAATTGTTTCCAAACGGCATCTGTAACACGGCAGTAAAACGGCTGGTCAAACAAAACAGAAGTCTCAATAACTCCACGGTGACGTTTTGGTGAATTTACTGAGGAATTTGTGAAACTGAAACAATACAAACAGAATTCTATTGTCAGGTAATAATACTAACACAGACGCTTGTAAACATGTTAGCATATTAGCTAACAACGCTAGCGTCATTACATAACGAAAGCACGTACACATATGCATGAAAACACTCATACAGACATCACACTTTAGTAAGTCAGAATTGTTTTAGTTATATTGTAAAACTTACAAACGCTGCTTGCATTATGGTCGTCAACAAAAAAAAATCCATCAAGTAGCCGCACCATTTTATAAGCTGCAGGGTTCAAAACGTACACAAAAAGTAGCGGCATATAGTTAGGGATTTACGGTATTTGTCCATTACATTTATGAAGTATTGAGCTTTAACTCCAAGCTAGGGTTGTATGGTATACCGGTACTGGTATAGTATCGCGGTACTAATGAATCAAAAACGGTACTATACGCTGTTTGAAAAGTACCGATGACATTGCTGGTTTTACAAGCAGAGGAGCATGTTCGGCAGCGCACACACACAGAGTACTTACAAGCAGACACAGTGTGTAGACAAAAAAGGGAGAACGGACGCATTTTGGCTTTAAAAAGTAAAGATAAAGGTGAAGTTATAACACTGAAACGCCCTCAGGAAGAGGTGCTTTAAGACATGGCTAGCTAGCTAGTGGCTAACATCCATCCACAGTGTTTTAGCTACTTCTAAATCACTAATCCTCGTCTCCACGGCGACAAATAAAGTGAGTTTCTTACAAGTATCATCCCTGCAGGACGAGGAATAGCTAAACATGCTTCACTACACACCGTAGGAGGATACAATGTAAACGAATGCCATGGGTGGATCTACACCTAACATCCACTGTAATGATACCAAGTACAAGAGCGCATCTAGTCGATACTACTATGATTACATCTATATTTTTTTATCGTCATAAAATCATTTTTCCTTTTTTTTAAAATTAGTATTATGTTTATAAACTCAGGAAATACGTCCCTGGACACATGAGGACTTTGAATATGACCAATGTATCATCCTGTAACTACTTGGTATCGGATCGATACCTACATTTGTGGTATCATCCAAAACTGATGTAAAGTATCCAAACAACAGAAGAATAAGTGATTATTACATTTTAACAGAAGTGTAGATACAACATGTTGAAATGGAAAACAAGCAGATATTAAAAGTAAATGAACAAGTATATTAATAATACATTTTTACAGCTTGTCCTTTATAATGTTGACAAAATAATAGAATGATAAATGACACAATATGTTACTGCATACGTCAGCAGCTATATTAAGGCGTCTGTTTGTTTACTTACTACTAAAAGACAAGTTGTCTAGTATGTTCACTATTTTATTTAAAGGCCTACTGAAACCCACTACTACCGACCACGCAGTCTGATAGTTTATATATCAATGATGAAATCTTAACATTGCAACACATGCCAATACAGCGGGGTTAGTTTACTAAAGTGCCATTTTAAATTTCGCGCGAAATATCCTGCTGAAAACGTCTCGGTATGATGACGTCAGCGCGTGACGTCGCGGATTGTAGAGGACATTTTGGGACAGCATGGTGGCCAGCTATTAAGTCGTCTGTTTTCATCGCAAAATTCCACAGTATTCTGGACATCTGTGTTGGTGAATCTTTTGCAATTTTTTCCAATGAACAATGGAGACAGCAAAGAAGAAAGCTGTAGGTGGGAAGCGGTGTATTGCGGGCGGCTGCAGCAACACAAACACAGCCAGTGTTTCATTGTTTACATTCCCGAAAGATGACAGTCAAGCTTTACCATTGGCCTGTGGAGAACTGGGACAACAGAGACTCTTACCAGGAGGACTTTGAGTTGGATACGCAGACGCGGTACCGTGAGTACGCATGCAGCTGCGGCTTCCAAACATTTGGTCGCTTGCCCGTACGTGCGTGCCGCTATGTGCATGTCACATACGTAACTTTGGGGACTTTGGGGAAATATATGTGCTGTATGAACTTTGGGGAGGTGAACGGTACTTTGGGCTGTTTGTGCAGGTGTTTGAGTTGTATAGGCGGGTTATATGGACGGAAGGGGGGAGGTGTTTGTTATGCGGGATTAATTTGTGGCATATTAAATATAAGCCTGGTTGTGTTGTGGCTAATAGAGTATATATATGTCTTGTGTTTATTTACTGTTTTAGTCATTCCCAGCTGAATATCAGGTCCCACCCGCCTCTCACAGCATCTTCCCTATCTGAATCGCTCCCACTGCCCTCTAGTCCTTCACTCTCACTTTCCTCATCCACGAATCTTTCATCCTCGCTCAAATTAATGGGGAAATTGTCGCTTTCTCGGTCCGAATCGCTCTCGCTGCTGGTGGCCATGATTGTAAACAATGTGCAGATGTGAGGAGCTCCACAACCTGTGACGTCACGCTACTCGTCTGCTACTTCCGGTACAGGCAAGGCTTTTTTTATCAGCGACCAAAAATTGCGAACTTTATCGTCGATGTTCTCTACTAAATCCTTTCAGCAAAAATATGGCAATATCGCAAAATGATCAAGTATGACACATAGAATGGACCTGCTATCCCCGTTTAAATAAGAAAATCGCATTTCAGTAGGCCTTTAAGGACCAACTTGCAATTGTTTAATGTGCCCTAAGATTTTTTTTGTTAAAATAACGCCAATAATGTCATTCTTTTGTGGTCCCCTTTATTTTGAAAGGTATCGAAATACATTTTGGTACCGGTACCAAAATATGAGTATCGAGACAACCCTAGATAGCACGTACAAATATGCATGAAACCACTCTTACGGACATCACACATGGGACGCTTTAGTAAGTAGGAGTTGTTTTAGTTATATTGTAAAACTTACAAACGTTGCTGGCATTATGGTCGTCAGCAAAGGAAAATCCATCAAGTAGCCGCGTCGTTTTATAAGCTGCAGGGTTCATGTCAGGTTCAAACCCTGATGACATCGTTTACACAGAAAAGAAGCAAGGAATTAAACAGAGACAGGATTCAATTTAGCTCAACGAGGAGAGCGTGTACACCTGTACTCTCGTACAGTGTCGTCCCACACTCTGACAAAAGGATTGCACGCCTCCTCTTTTATTTGGACTTTCCCTGATTACATGGCAACTGTCATGTCTGTGTGGTCATGTTTTGTTTTAGTCATGTTCGGTTTTGTTTTTGGACTCTTTGTGCACTTTTGTCACCATAGCAACCCATTAGTTTTCACTGCTCATGTCACTGCTATTTAAGCCGGGGCCAGATTATAACGCCAGGCTTGGTAAAAAGGATAGGACTCAGATGCAGAGTAGGGAACTTTGACAGGCTTTTTACTTTGACAGCTTCCTTTCACCTCCAAAGTCAAGGAATCACAATATCCTATCTTACCCCTGACATTCTGGATTTGCTCTGTGCTGACTTATTTCATGTTTGTATTCCATGCCATAGTTTTCATGCTTTTCACGTCACAGTAAGTGTAGTTTTTCTTGTCCATAGTTTCTGTCTAAGTTTTTTTTTGTTTCTTAGCCAAGTTTATCTCCGCCTTTGTGCGCGCCTTTTGTTTGCACCTTTTTTTGTAGTTTAGAGTTAAAAATGAATCATGTACCGTATTTTTCGGAGTATAAGTCGCACCGGAGTATAAGTCGCACCTGCCAAAAATGCATAACAGAGAAGGAAAAAACATATAAATCGCACTGGAGTACAAGTGTCATTTTTTGGGGGAAATTTATATACCGTATTTTTCGGAGTATAAGTTGTACCTGCCGAAAATGCATAACAAAGAAGGAAAAAAACATATATAAGTCGCACTGGAGCCAAACTATGAAAATAACTGCGACTTATACTCCGAAAAAAATGGTATATAAATCCAACACCAAGAATAGACATTTGAAAGGCAATTTAAAATAAATAAAGAATAGTGAACAACAGGCTGAATAAGTGTACGTTATATGAGGCATAAATAACCAACTGGTATGTTAACGTAACATATTATGGTAAGAGTCATTCAAATAACTATAACATATAGAACATGCTATACGTTTACCAAACAATCTGTCACTCCTAATCGCTAAATCCCATGAAATCTTATACGTCTAGTCTCTCACGTGAATGAGCTAAATAATATTATTTGATATTTTACGGTAATGTGTTAATAACTTCACACATAAGTCGCTCCTGAGTATAAGTCGCACCCCCGGCCAAACTATGAAAAAAAACTGCGACTTATCGTCCGAAAAATACGGCACTCACCTTCACGCATTGCCCGCGCCAACTTTCCTTTGCATTCCGGGAAAACAAACCCCCCCCAAGGTCCACGTATTGACAGCAACAGCTTTTTCTAAGGGGAGAGGGGGTCGTAAACAGACGTCGCCTTTGGTCACAAAACAGTTCAAAGAAAAGATGCCTGGAGCTTGCGTCAGGTCATGCTGACTCTCCGCTTTGTAGATCTCGGGTCAAGACAAGATTTTCCTGTGGATTACAATGGATCAGAAAAACCGGCACCTTTATGTCGCTTCCCATCCTACACAGTGGAGTTTTAAAAGCCTTTTGCTTGGTAAGATCTAAGACAGCTTTTGTCTGCTCGCCGTGAACTAGTGGAAACACAAAGTTTTGTGATAACTTACCACATTCACCAGGAGATGGCAACAGACAAACATAGATCACTCTATTACATTCCTCCCCTTTTAGAAATGTAGAAGTTACTCAAAAGAAATAAACAACCCAACCCAAAAAATGCAGCAGCTCAATTAAAAAAACGGTACTTAAGCCACATTCTTTTTTTTTTTTTAGTACTGAACTCTTAACCCTCTTTTGTAAACAATAACGTGCTTATTATACAAACAGTATTTGTACATCTTTAACACAGATTTTTATACTGTCTTCAGAGATTCAGTTTTTTTGGTGGTACTCGAAACCTTTCTGGGTACCTGCGGATCACTGGTGGGGTTTTTGTTGTGGGTGAACTGGGTTCTGATGATGGCAACTCAGCAGCCCTTGAATCTGGTTCAATGATGAGACTAGTTTGTGTCTGACTCACTGATGGTCCTGATGATGGAACTGAAACAGCACTGTCCAGTTGTACTGATGGAGACTAGATAACTGGCAGTCTCTCCATGTTTTCTCGCCATGGTAACATGTGATCCACATGCACTGTCTCTGTCCCTCTTGAGATATATATATATATATATATATATATATATATATATATATATATATATATATATATATATATATATATATATATATATATATATATATATATATATATATATTGTCGGAGGCAGATATTTACATATATCCGAATTTAAGTGTTACTTCTTTTATTTCATAGTCATATTTGAAAACAGCTCGTGTTTTTCCATTTGTTCTCTTTCTGTTTGTCTGCAAGTAAACTGTGTGTGTTAACCTTGAAGCTTTGGAATGTTAGAAAGAGCGATAATGGGCATTTGTTTTGGCTAGAGAGACATGACTGCCAGGGACTTAAGAGGGGAGAGGGTTTGGTCGGGGGGGGGCAGGCCATCTTAGCGGCGCAATTGAATGTTCTATGCTGGACTGGTCTCAATGTATATCTGCAAAGCTTTGCAAATATATTACAAAATACCTATTCTGTCTCTGGTGGTTTTTCTACTCAGCTTTAAGTGTCGTAAAGAGCTTGGGAGCGACTTGTGACTTGAATTCCCTGGGAGGAACAACTGGTCCAAAACGCAACAATTTGGGGGCCTCGTCCGGTGCGACATGCTGAGAATTGGACACCTCTTACACTCTTCTGGACAGACTCACTAGTGGCCAAACATAAAACAAGGTAAGCAGAGCCTTTTTCTAAAATCTGCTTTAGGAGTCTGTCTTGAAGTATGTAAGTCAAACACTGTTTGTACCCCAGACACAGAGTGGACATTTTGATGGATTGATTGCATTTTTGCCTTGTCCGCCATTACATAAAAAGTTGTAAATAAGTGGTCAACTCGTGTCATTGTGTCTCGACTACCGTGACGGGCAGTTTCATTGACGAATAAACTAATAGTTGGGTGTAGCTCACCCTGGGTCATTGGTCGTCGCCTAAACGAGTAACGGGTTCGAGACCCTTCGTACGGTACGAAAAATTCTGAAGTAACGGGTTCGAGAGCCTTCGTATGGTACGATAAATTCTGAAGTAACGGGTTCGAGGCCCTTCGTCTGGGACGATAAATTCTGAGACAAAGACACAATGGCCACGGAGTGTGACAGATAAGAATGTGATGGCGGTTGGTATATATATATATATAAGAAAATATTTCACTTTCAGTGAATTCTAGCTGTATACAGGTAAAAGCCAGTAAATTAGAATATTTTGAAAAACTTGATTTATTTCAGTAATTGCATTCAAAAGGTGTAACTTGTACATTATATTTATTCATTGCACACAGACTGATGCATTCAAATGTTTATTTCATTTAATTTTGATGATTTGAAGTGGCAACAAATGAAAATCCAAAATTCCGTGTGTCACAAAATTAGAATATTGTGTAAGGCTAATACAAAAAAGGGATTTTTAGAAATGTTGGCCAACTGAAAAGTATGAAAATGAAAAATATGAGCATGTACAATACTCAATACTTGGTTGGAGCTCCTTTTGCCTCAATTACTGCGTTAATGCGGCGTGGCATGGAGTCGATGAGTTTCTGGCACTGCTCAGGTGTTATGAGAGCCCAGGTTGCTCTGATAGTGGCCTTCAACTCTTCTGCGTTTTTGGGTCTGGCATTCTGCATCTTCCTTTTCACAATACCCCACAGATTTTCTATGGGGCTAAGGTCAGGGGAGTTGGCGGGCCAATTTAGAACAGAAATACCATTGTCCGTAAACCAGGCACGGGTAGATTTTGCGCTGTGTGCAGGCGCCAAGTCCTGTTGGAACTTGAAATCTCCATCTCCATAGAGCAGGTCAGCAGCAGGAAGCATGAAGTGCTCTAAAACTTGCTGGTAGACGGCTGCGTTGACCCTGGATCTCAGGAAACAGAGTGGACCGACACCAGCAGATGACATGGCACCCCAAACCATCACCCAACCATGCAAATTTTGCATTTCCTTTGGAAATCGAGGTCCCAGAGTCTGGAGGAAGACAGGAGAGGCACAGGATCCACGTTGCCTGAAGTCTAGTGTAAAGTTTCCACCATCAGTGATGGTTTGGGGTGCCATGTCATCTGCTGGTGTCGGTCCACTCTGTTTCCTGAGATCCAGGGTCAACGCAGCCGTCTACCAGCAAGTTTTAGAGCACTTCATGCTTCCTGCTGCTGACCTGCTCTATGGAGATGGAGATTTCAAGTTCCAACAGGACTTGGCGCCTGCACACAGCGCAAAATCTACCCGTGCCTGGTTTACGGACCATGGTATTTCTGTTCTAAATTGGCCCGCCAACTCCCCTGACCTTGGCCCCATAGAAAATCTGTGGGGTATTGTGAAAAGGAAGATGCAGAATGCCAGACCCAAAAACGCAGAAGAGTTGAAGGCCACTATCAGAGCAACCTGGGCTCTCATAACACCTGAGCAGTGCCAGAAACTCATCGACTCCATGCCACGCCGCATTAACGCAGTAATTGAGGCAAAAGGAGCTCCAACCAAGTATTGAGTATTGTACATGCTCATATTTTTCATTTTCATACTTTTCAGTTGGCCAACATTTCTAAAAATCCCTTTTTTGTATTAGCCTTAAGTAATATTCTAGTTTTGTGACACACGGAATTTTGGATTTTCATTTGTTGCCACTTCAAATCATCAAAATTAAATGAAATAAACATTTGAATGCATCAGTCTGTGTGCAATGAATAAATATAATGTACAAGTTACACCTTTTGAATGCAATTACTGAAATAAATCAAGTTTTTCAAAATATTCTAATTTACTGGCTTTTACCTGTATATATATATATATATATATATATATATATATATATATATATGAAATACTTGACTTGGTGAATTCTAGCTGCAAATATACTCCTCCCCTCTTGGCGACGCCCCCAACCACCCCCCACCTCCCGAAATCGGAGATCTCAAGGTTGGCAAGTATGACTATAAGTCGCAGTTTTTTTCATAGTTTGGCCGGGCTACAGTGTGATTTATATATGTTTTTTTCCTTCTTTATAATGCATTTTCGGCAGGTGCGACTTATACTCCGAAAAATACGGTAGATACAATTATTCTGACAGTTCAAAACGTAGAAGAAAAAAAGTAGCGGCTTATAGTCCGGAATTTGGGGTATTTGTCCATTCAATGATGAAGTATTGAGCTTTACCTCCAAGCCAATCAGCATCACCTGGCCAGCACCAACTGCAAAGCATGAACCCTCCACTCAGTGCACAAAATGCTAGAGAATCAAAGCGCAAAGAGAAAGCGTCACGCAGTAGAGAAGGTCTTTGTGCAGTGATTTGCATGCTGTCATTTCCCAAACACCGACATCCCTCGCCGTACAAACAACCTGTCATGTCTGTGTGATCATGTTTTGTTTTAGTAATGTTCGGTTTTATTTTTGGACTTTTTGTGCACTTTTGTTTTGTTTTGTCACCATAGCAACCATTAGTTTTCACCTGTCCCGTCACGCACCTGTTTCACGTTTTGAGTCACGCACCTGTTTTCGTTAATCATGTCTATAGTATTTAAGTTCATTGTTTTCAGTTTGTCGTTCTGACGACATCCTCACATTTATGCTCTGTCCATTCCTGACACTTCTTTCCATGTCCATCCTTCATGCTACTATTTTTGTCCAAGCCAAGTAAGTTTTTGTTCCATGTTTATAGTCTTTTTGGTTTCATAGTTTGTTCTCCGCCATTGTGCGCGCCTTTTGTTTACTTCCTTTTTTTGTATTTATAGTCTTTAAATAAAAATGTACTTACAAAAAAAAAAGAAGGAATAAACGAAAAGCGCGCACAATGGCGGAGGTAAAAAAAACTTGGCGAATGAAAACAAAACTTGCACAAAGGCAGAAACTGAACACGAAATAACAAAACACTTACTGTGGCATGGGACCGTGAACAGGGCTTGAAACGAGAGGATAGCAGGGTTAGAAAGGATATGACACCGGGACGAACAACAGAAAATGAAAAGCTTAAATAACACAGACATGATTAACAACAGGTGCGTGACTCAAAACAGGTGCGTGACATGACAGGTGAAACTAATGGGTAACTATGGTGACAAAACAAAACAAAAGTGCACAAAAAGTCCAAAAATAAAACCAAACATTACTAAAACAAAACATGATCACACAGACATGACACAACCAAGTCTTCAATTGTTAACGTTTTCTTTCTCTTCATAACCGTAGCACAGATTGAATCTTTTGAAGCCGAACACAAAACACTGTTTATTCATAATCACTTCCGTTTCCATACCTGATGACATCTTTTCCTTCTTCAAGATTGTTCTCGAAGGCGCCGGCGTGACGACGCCTGCAGTGCATCCACCTGAGACACCACTACAAGTTGAAAGAAGATAAAAACAAAAACACAAAAGTTTACTCTCAGTTCTGCTTGCTTCCTCGCAAGGTCAGAGTCAGCCGTCAAATGGAAAGTGGGCGTCCAAAATGCATGTTTAGCAGACATGAGCTGGTGTTCACTGGGAGAAAACACATGTTATTATAACACATTTTAGTAGAAGCTCTAATAGTGACAAATGGCTGTGTGGATTTCAACAGCAGCGCGTTAGTGAAAGGAGCTGACCTTGGTGCTGAGTGCTGGCCCACAAAGTAGGTCTTTTCAGGATGTAAATCAACTCATTAGATCGGGACTCAAGTCCTGTATTACATATACAATATAATGACCTCATCTGAATTAAATATAAGCCTACAAATATAAACAGAAAATGAGGCTAATTTTAGGCTAAACAGTTACACGCACAATTATTAAAATATATTTCATATTTGTCAGACATGTTCTTGTATCGGCACAATCTACAGAACCCAAAACCAGTGAAGTTCGCAAATAAAAACCAGAATACAATGATTTGCGAATCCTTTTCAACTTATATTCAATTGAATAGACTGCAAAGACTGAGAAACATTTTATTTTTTTGCAAATAATCATGAACTTAGAATTTAATGGCAGCAACACATTGCAAAAAGGGGCATTTTTACCACTGTGTTACATGGCCTTTCCTTTTAACAACACTCAGTAAACGTTTGGGAACTGAGGAGACACATTTTTGAAGCTTCTCAGGTGGAATTCTTTCCCATTCTTGCTTGATGTACAGCTTAAGTTGTTCAACAGTCCGGGGGTCTCCGTTGTGGTATTTTAGGCTTCATAATGTGCCACACATTTTCAATGGAAGACTACAGGCAGGCCAGTCTAGTACCCGCACTCTTTTACTATGAAGCCACGCTGTTGTAACACGTGGCTTGGCATTGACTTGCTGAAATAAGCAGGGGCGTCCATGATAACGTTGCTTGGATGGCAACAAATGTTGCTCCAAAACCTGTATGTACCTTTCAGCATTAATGGCGCCTTCACAGATGTGTAAGTTACCCATGTCTTGGGCACTAATACACCCCCATACCATCACAGATGCTGGCTTTTCAACTTTGCGCCTAGAACAATCCGGATGGTTCTTTTCCTCTTTGTTCCGGAGGACACCACGTCCACAGTTTCCAAAAACAATTTGAAATGTGGACACGTCAAACACTTTTCCACTTTGCATCAGTCCATCTTAGATGAGCTCGGGCCCAGAGAAGCCGGCAGCGTTTCTGGGTGTTGTTGATAAATGGCTTTCGTTTTGCATAGAAGAGTTTTTTGTTTTTTTTCCAACTTTTTTTATTGGCATTTTCAAATAGACAGAAAAAAAGTGCAAGTCGAAACAGTACAATTTTAAAGTCAGTAAATTATTCAGACCCTTTCCCTTAAAACCCAAACCACCCACCCACCCTCCCACCCCACTCAGGTCCCACCAACGAGGGACAAATGGCACAATTATATAACAAGTAAGACGACAAAGACAGACACATTCTCACTCACACGCACACGCACACACACACACACACACACACACACACACACACACACACACACACACACACACACACACACACACACACACACACACAAGGCCAGAGACAGACAGACGGGCTGAAAAGAAGAGAGAGGGAGAAAAAAATATATATATATGTATAAAAAAAATATATATATAATAATAATAATAAAATAAAAATAAAAATTTAATAATAATAATAATATATAATAAAATAAAATAATACTAATAAATAAAACTGAGATTATTCCTCATCTGCGTCTGGGCATAGGTCAAGAGAGTTGACATACAGCAAGAAAGGACTCCATGAGCTTTCAAATGCTTGAGCCGAGCCTTTTAGCGAAAACCTAAGTTTTTCCAGTTTTAGATTGTAGAGAACCTCTCTAATCCAACGGCCGTGTGATGGCGGGCGAGCCAGCTTCCAATTAAACAAGATCAATCGCCTGGCCAGCAAGGTCGTAAAAGCAACAGCGCGTTTTAGTGGTACCGGGCACATGTTATCGGGGCATACGCCAAAAATGGCTGATAATGGGTTGGGAGGAAACTTTTGACCGTATGCTTTTCCAATTGTGTCAAAAATGTCCTCCCAAAAGGAATTGCATCGAAGAGTTTTAACTTGCACTTACAGATGTAGCGACCAACTGTAGTTACTGACAGTGGTTTTCTGAAGTGTTCCTGAGCCCATGTGGTGATATCCTTTACACACTGATGTCGCTTTTTGATGCAGTACCGCCTGAGGGATCGAAGGTCTGTAACACCATCGCTTACGTGCAGGGATTTCTCCCCAGATTCTCTGAACCTTTTGATATTACAGACCGTAGATGGTGAAATCCCTAAATTCCTTGCAGTAGCTGGTTATGAAATGTTGTTCTTAAACTGTTCGACAATTTGCTCACGCATTTGTTCATAAAGTTGTGACCCTCGCCCCATCCTTGTTTCTGAATGACTGAGCATTTCATGGAAGCTGCTTTTATACCCAATCATGGCACCCACTTGTTCCCAATTAGCCTGTTCACCTGTGGGGTGTTCCAAATAAGTGTTTAATGAGCATTCCCCAACTTTCTCAGTCTTTTTTGCCACTTGTGCCAGCTTTTTTTAAACATGTTGCAGGCATCAAATTCCAAATGAGCTAATATTTGCAAAAAACAACAAAGTTTTCCAGTGTGAACATTAAATATCTTGTCTTTGCAGTCTATTCAATTGAATATAAGTTGAAAAGGATTTGCAAATCATTGTATTCTGTTTTTATTTACCATTTACACAACGTGTTAACTTCACTGGTTTTGGGGTTTGTAGATCTGTGTCAAGAAAAGTGCCGTTACAAAGATAATTGTCACGAAGTGTTGGGTGACGAACCCCAAGAGAAGGCAGGATTGGTGCAGGAAAACATGATTTAATGTCCACAATAAAGAAAAAACACAAACCAGGAACTAGGAATAGCCAAACTGAAAACAGGAACCAGCAAACAGAAAAACTGGAAATAGCTAACGGCTAGTGATGGGTCCGGCAACACCGATGCATCGGCGCATGCGTCCAGCTCATAGAGCAAAACCCTGTGTCGGTGCGCGTACCGCTTTTAGAAAGTCACGTGACCGATCATGAGCTGTTTTGGTCACGTGACCAATACGCGAACTGTGTCGCACTGACGCCTCCTCTGTGCCCTGTGAGCGGCTCTTTTCTACAGCCGGAGAAATAATAACTAAGAAGAGAAAGCGTCTAAAATTGAATACGTTAGAAAAACTGTTTTTTTTTTAAATAAAAATGTGTAAAAAAAAATTTTTTTTTAATTCCAGGTCCACAAGCATCCTCATTCACAACACGTTCTCTTAGATTTCCATGTTATGATACATGTTCACATTATTTATTGACTGTATCTAAAAAAGACAAAAAATATATTTTTATTTAAATGAAGTTATTAAATAATCCTAAATGAAATACAATGACTTGGTTTATATTATTGTATATACCGGTACTAGGTCAGTGGTTCTCAACCTTTTTTCAGCAATGTACCCCCTGTGATTTTTTTTTTAATTCAAGTACCCCCTAATCAGAGCAAAGCATTTTTGGTTGAAAAAAATAAAAGATAAAGAAGTAAAATACAGCACTATGTCATCAGTTTCTGATTTATTAGATTGTATAACAGTGCAAAATATTGCTCATTTGTAGTGGTCTTTCTTGAACTATTTGGAAAAAAAGATAAAAATAACTAAAAACTTGTTGAAAAATAAACAAGTGATTCAATTATAAATAAAGATGTCTACACATAGAAGTAATCATCAACTTAAAGTGCCCTCTTTGGGGATTGTAATAGAGATCCATCTGGATTCATGAACTTAATTCTAAACATTTCTTCACAAAAAAAAATCTTTAACATCAATATTTATGGAACATGTCCACAAAAAATCTAGCTGTCAACACTGAATATTGCATTGTTGCATTTCTTTTCACAGTTCTTTTTGACAGACATTTTAGTGACAAACCTGAGCTTGTGCTTCACTGAGTTTATGAACTTACATTCATATTTTGTTGAAGTATTATTCAATAAATATATTTATAAAGGATTTCTGAATTGTTGCTATTTTTAGAATATTTAAAAAAAAATCTCACGTACCCCTCGGCATACCTTCAAGTACCCCCAGGGGTACACGTACCTCCATTTGAGAACCACTGTACTAGGTCATAAAATCAGTGTCAGTTGAGTCGGTCCATAGGTTGCCTGTAGGGATTTTTAATGTCCAGCAGATGTCAGTATTTAGTGACACAGTATCGACACAGTATCAATACAGTTTTGCAATGTGTCGAAACGCTTCATGACGCCTCATCAACCCATCACTAGCTAACGGCTAACAGGATCTGGTTGATTGATTGAAAACAAGAAGCTAGGAGAAAGCAAACTACAAATAGTAGTGATGGGTCCTGCAACACCGATGCATCGGCGCATGCGTCGAGCTCATAGAGCAAAACCCTGTGTCGGTGCGCGTACCGCTTTTAGAAAGTCACGTGACCGATCATGAGCTGTTTTGGTAACGTGACCGATACGCGAACTGTGTCGCACTGACGCCTCTTCTGTGCCCTGTGAGCGGCTCTTTTCTACAGCCGGTGAAATAATAACTAAGAAGAGAAATAGTCTAAAATGTAATACGTCGGAAAAACTTTTTTTTTTTTTTTTTTTTTTTTTAAATGTGTAAAAAATAAAATAAAAAAAATTCCCAGTCCACAATCATCCACAACACGTTCTCTTAGATTTCCATGTAATGATACATGTTCACATTATTTATTGACTGTATCTAAAAAAGACAAAAATATATTTTTATTTAAATGAAGATATGAAATAATCCTAAATGAAATACAATGACTTGGTTTATATTATTGTATATACTAGGGCAGGGGTCACCAACGCGGTGCCCGCGGTCACCAGGTAGCCCGTAAGGACCAGATGAGTCGCCCGCTGTACTGTTCTAAAAATAGCTCAAAGAGCAGCACTTACCAGTGAGCTGCCTCTATTTTTTAAATTGTATTTATTTACTAGCAAGCTGGTCTCGCTTTGCTCGACATTTTTAATTCTAAAAGAGACAAAACTCAAATAGAATTTGAAAATCCAAGAAAATATTTTAAAGACTTGGTCTTCACTTGGAATAAGCGGTAGAAAATGGATGGATGGATGGGTCTTCACTTGTTTAAATAAATTCATTTATTTTTTACTTTGCTTCTTATTACTTTTAGAAATACAATTTTAGAGAAAAAATACAACCTTAAAAATTATTTTAGGATTTTTAAACAAATATACCTTTTAAATTTCTTCCTCTTTCCTGACAATTTAAATCAATGTTCAAGTAAATGTTTTTGTTTTTTTTATTGTAAAGAATAATAAATATTTTAGCTTCTGGTTTTTCGACGAAGAATATTTGTGAAATATTTCTTCAAACTTACTATGATTAAAATTCAAAACAATTATTCTGGCAAATCTAGAAAATCTGTAGAATCAAATTTAAATCTTCTTTCAAAGTATTTTGAATTTCTTTTAAAATTTTTGTTCTGGAAAATCTAGAAGAAATACTGATTTGTCTTTGTTAGAAATATAGCTTGGTCCAATTTGTTAAATATTCTAACAAAGTGCAGATTGGATTTTAACCAATTTAAAAACATGTCATCAAAATTCTAAAATGTATCTTAATCAGGAAAAATTACTAATGATGTTCCATAAATTCTTTTTTAAATTTTTTCAAAAAGATTCAAATTAGCTAGTTTTTCTCTTCTTTTTGTCGGTTGAATTTAGAATTTTAAAGAGTCGAAATTGAATTTTATTTTAAATTTTTTCGTGTTTTCTCCTCTTTTAAACCGTTCAATTAAGTGTTTTCTTCATCATTTATTCTCTACAAAAAACCTTCCGTAAAAGGAAAAAAAAATGTACGACGGAATGACAGACAGAAATACCCATTTTTTTATATATATAAATTTATTTATTTAGCTATTCTTGTTTAAATCACACTTACGTGTAACTTACAAATGACAATATATTTATTTATTCAAGTGTGTATCAAACTGGTAGCCCTTCGCATTAATCAGTACCCAAGAAGTAGTTTTTGGTTTCAAAAAGGTTGGTGACACCTGTACTAGGGCATAAAATCAGTGTCAGTTGAGTCGGTCCATAGTTCGCTTGTAGGGATTTTTAATGTCCAGCAGATGTCAGTATTTAGTGACACAGTATCGACACAGTATCAATACAGTTTTGCAATGTGTCGAAACGCTTCATGACGCCTCATCAACCCATTACTACTAACAGCTAACAAGATCTGGCTAACAGGAAAACAAGAAGCTAGGAGAAAGCAAACCACAAATAGCTATCAGGGACAGCTTACCGCTACGATGACAAGTAGTAACGACAATCACATCGACAAGGACAGGTAGACAATACTCCAGCACAGACTGGAGGGCAAGGCAGGTTTAAATAGTAGCTGGCTGATTGACACCAGGTGTGGCCAGGTGCCAATCAGCCGCAGCTGAGGGGAACAGCGCTCAGGTAGACTAGCAGGAAACTGAACCAAAATAAGAGCGCTTACAGGAAATAAAGACAGAGGGAAAACCAAAACATAACAAAACTGTCAGTGACAAACCTGACAATAATAATGTTTAGTTTTTTATTTTAAACATTTCTTTATTGGATTTTTTGACTTATTCAGCCCAGAAATACAACTTAGCACATGTAACCCACAACAATTTTATATAAAATAAAAGCATAAAAAATGAAAGTACAGGCAAATATTGACATGAAGCACTCCTGAATGTCCCCAACATGCTGCGGCAATACGCAAAAAGCAGACAAAAGGCTCATCAATTATCTAAATAGTGTTAGGTTTTGATGGACACCGTCCGAAAAGTACGGTTGTACTTCGCTTTTTGACAAACATTCCCGACAGAAATTTGCATATCGTCTGCGATATCGTACGGATAAAGACTGTGCAAGACAAACTCAGTACTCACAAAAAAAAAATGCTGGGTTATTTTGATAACCCAATTTATGAGTTGCGAGTGTTGGGTTAAATTTTTAAAATAATTTTTATGCAGAGCAATCCATTTTTTGGGTTTTAATGGTATTATTTTAACTCAATTTCTGGGTTTTCAAAACTATGAACCATTTTTGTGATGTTTTTCAACGAGTAACGCATTTTTGGGTAAAAGGCTTTTTTTTTATTAAGAAGTTACTTTATATGGTAGTTGGAGTTGCAGACAACTTCCATCCATCCATCCATCCATTTTCTACCGTTTGTCCCTTTTGGGGATGCGGGGGGTGCTGGAGCCTATCTCAGCTGCATTAGGGCGGAAGGCGGGGTACACCCTAATGTCACAGAAAATGCAGGATTTGCTTTAACATTTAAGTGGTGAAACTTCCTATAAGAGGACAGCTGTAGTGCTGTATTCTGAGCATCATGTCATATTTAATTTGAACTTATTTTTTAATTTTTTAATAGACCTCGGTAGTCACGTACAAATTTGTGTGAATTATGCAAAATTATTTAAATTTGGTCCCCATGAACTATATTAACTCTTTTTCCCCAGGGTCCCCAGTAAGAATGATCAGCACATTACTTCATCAATCCAGAGATTTAAAGACGTGTATGAGCTAACTGGGCAGTGACCATTTTACCCAAAAAATGTTATGCCTCCACAACCTGTAGTAAGGGTGGTCCCCACAAGTCATGATCAAAAACTTGGTCCCCATTCCAAATGATAACATGTGTGTGTGTGTGTGTGTGTGTGTGTGTGTGTGTGTGTGTGTGTGTGTGTGTGTGTGTGTGTGTGTGTGTGTGTGTAGCAGCAAACAGTTTTTTTTAAACCAATATTTGTCAATACGTGGACTATGAGGGTTTTGTTTTCCCAAGATGCAAGTAAAGCTGGATCGGACATGGCGTGAGGGTAAGGACATCATTTATTTTAACACTAACAAAAGGAATAAACAAAAAGCGCGCACAAGGGCGGAAGTACAAACTTGGCTAATGAAAATGAATCTAGCACAAAGGCAAAAACTATGAACATGAAACTAAAGTCACTAACTGTGGCATTAATAACAAAAACTTACTTGACAGAGCAGGAATCTATGGCATGGAACACGTGATCAATGGCGTAACAGGGGTAGTATGGGTAATGTCACCAGGACAATCAACAGAAAAAGACAGGCTTAAAGGCCTACTGAAATGCGATTTTCTTATTTAAACGGGGATAGCAGGTCCATTCTATGTGTCATACTTGATCATTTCGCGATTTTGCCATATTTTTGCTGAAAGGATGATAACTTTTGGTCGCTGATAAAAAAGCCTTGCCTGTACCGGAAGTAGCAGACGAGTAGCGTGACGTCACAGGTTGTGGAGCTCCTCACATCTGCACATTGTTTACAATCATGGCCACCAGCAGCGAGAGCGATTCGGACCGAGAAAGCGACGATTTCCCCATTAATTTGAGCGAGGATGAAAGATTTGTGGATGAGGAAAGTGAGAGTGAAGGACTAGAGCGATTCAGATAGGGAAGATGCTGTGAGAGGCGGGTGGGACCTGATATTCAGCTGGGAATGACTAAAACAGTAAATAAACACAAGACATATATATACTCTATTAGCCACAACACAACCAGGCTCATATTTAATATGCTACAAATTAATCCCGCATAACAAACACCTCATATAACCGCCAATACAACTCAAACACCTGCACAACACACTCAATCCCACAGCCCAAAGTACCGTTCACCTCCCCAAAGTTCATACAGCACATATATTTCCCCAAAGTCCCCAAAGTTACGTACGTGACATGCACATAGCGGCACGCACGTACGGGCAAGCGATCAAATGTTTGGAAGCGTACTCACGGTACCGTGTCTGCGTATCCAACTCAAAGTCCTCCTGGTAAGAGTCTCTGTTGTCCCAGTTCTCCACAGGCCAATGGTAAAGATTAACTGTCATCTTTCGGGAATGTAAACAATGAAACACCGGCTCTGTTTGTGTTGCTGCAGCCGCCCGCAATACACCGCTTCCCACCTACAGCTTTCTTCGTTGCTGTCTCCATTGTTCATTGAACAAATTGCAAAAGATTCACCAACACAGATGTCCAGAATACTGTGGAATTTTGCGATGAAAACAGACGACTTAATAGCTGGCCACCATGCTGTCCCAAAATGTCCTCTACAATCCGCGACGTCACGCGCTGACGTCATCATACCGAGACGTTTTCAGCAGGATATTTCGCGCGAAATTTAAAATTGCACTTTAGTAAACTAACCCGGCCGTATTGGCATGTGTTGCAATGTTAAGATTTCATCATTGATATATAAACTATCAGACTGCGTGGTCGGTAGTAGTGGGTTTCAGTAGGCCTTTAAATAACAGTGACATGATTAGTGACAGGTGCGCGAGTGCAAAACATGAGACAGGTGAAAACTAATGGGTTGTTATGGAAACAAAACAAACAAGAGTGCACAAGGGGTCCAAAAACCAAACCGAACATAACCAAAACAAAACATGATCACACAGACATGACAATATTTACACTACGTGCCAACTTCACTGGTTTTGGGTTTTGTAGATCTGGGTCAAGAAAAGTGCTGTTACAAAGATAATAATGTTTTTATTTTTTTTAATTTTAAACATTTGCCATACTATTTCCAGGCTTTTGCGGGCCATGTAAAATGAGGTGGAGGGCCAGATCTGGCCCGCGGGCCTTGAGTTTGACACCCGGGCACGAGACACACCAATGAGCTTGTTTATAGATGTACGATAAAACCCCTCATAGGAAGTTGCCATTTGTTATGTTTGTTCTAACTTTGTGACATGATACAATGCACATTCATCAACATTTCAAATATAAAAGTGACAGAATTCTTGCTGTATTTACACTATATTGCCAAAAGTATTTGGCCACCTGCCTTTACTCACATGTGAACTTGAAGTGCCATCCCATGGAATTGTCCAAAATGTTTTGGTATCCTGGAGCGCTCAAAGTTCCTTTCACTGGAACTAAGGGGCCAAGCCCAAATCCTGAAAAACAACCCCACACCATAATTCCTCCTCCACCAAATTTCACACTCGGCACAATGCAGTCCGAAATGTAGCGTTCTCCTGGCAACCTCCAAACCCAGACGGGTCCATCAGATTGCCAGATGGAAAAGTGTGATTCATCAGTCCAGAGAAGGCGTCTCCACTGCTCTAGTGCTTTACACCACCGCATCCCACGCTTTGCATTGGACTTGGTGATGTATGGCTTAGATGCAGCTGCTCGGCCATGGAAACCCATTCCATGAAGCTCTCTGCGTACTGTACGTGGGCTAATTGGAAGGTCACATGAAGTTTGGAGCTCTGTAGCAACTAACTGTGCAGAAAGTCTTTGCACTATGCGCTTCAGCATCCGCTGACCCCTCTCTGTCAATTTACGTGGCCTACCACTTGCTGGCTGAGTTGCTGTTGTTCCCGAACTCTTCACTTTTCTTATAATAAAGTTAAAGTTAAAGTACCAATGATTGTCACACACACACGAGGTGTGGCGAAATTATTCTCTGCATTTGACCCATCACCCTTGATCCCCCCCTGGGAGGTGAGGGGAGCAGTGAGCAGCAGCCGTGGCCACGCCCGGGAATCATTTTTGGTGATTTAACCCCCAATTCCAACCCTTGATGCTGAGTGCCAAGCAGGGAGGTAATGGGTCCCATTTGTATAGTCTTTGGTATGACTCGGCCGGGGTTTGAACTCACAACCTACCGATCTCAGGGCGGACACTCTAACCACTAGGCCACTAATAAAGTTGCCTTTGGAATATTTAGGAGCGAGGAAATTTCACGACTGGATTTGTTGTACAGGTGGCATCCTGTGACAGTTCCACGCTGGAAATCACTGAAAGCGGCCCATTCTTTCACAAATGTTTGTAGAAACAGTCTCCATGCCTAAGTGCTTGATTTTATACACCAGGCCAAGTGATTAGGGCAGTGTTTTTCAACCTTTTTTGAGCCAAGGCACATTTTTTGCGTTGAAAAAATGTGGAGGCACACTACCAGCAGAAATCATTAAAAAACAAAACTCAGTTGACAGTAAAAAGTCGTTGTCACAATTGTTGGATATGACTTTAAACCATAACCATGAATTGATTTACGTGGACCCCGACCTAAACAAGTGGAAAAACTTATTGGGGTGTTACCATTTAGTGGTCAATTGTACGGAATATGTACTGTACTGTGCAATCTACTAATAAAAGTTTCAATCAACCAAGCATGCATCACTATAGCTCTTGTCTCAAAGTAGGTGTACTGTCACCACCTGTCACATCACGCCCTGACTTATTTGGAGTTTTTTTTTGCTGTTTTCCTGTGTGTAGTGTTTTTGTTCTTGTCTTGCGCTCCTATTTTGGTGTTTTTTTCTCTTTTTTTGGTATTTTCATGTAGCAGTTTCATGTCTTCCTTTGAGCGATGTTTCCCGCATCTACTTTGTTTTAGCAATCAAGAATATTTCAGTTGTTTTTATCCTTCTTTGTGGGGACATTGTTGATTGCCATGTCATGTTCGGATGTACATTGTCTTTGCTCCACAGTAAGTCTTTGCTGTCGTCCAGCATTCTGTTTTTGTTTACTTAGTGTCATGTTTGTGTAATCATGTTTTGTTTTAAGTCATGTTTTGTTTAGTTTCTGGCTTTTCACTCCCTTGTCTTGTCACCATAGCAACCATTAGTTTTCACCTGTCACGTCACGCACCTGTTTCACGTCTTGAGTCACGCACCTGTTTACGTTAATCATGTCTGTAGTATTTAAGTTCAGTGTTTTTCAGTTTGTTTTTCTGACGACCTCGCACCCCATACCGCACCCCATAAATGCTTCTGCACACTCCTCTATGATCCTGCTTCATGTCCCTTGTCACAGTAAGTTTTGGTTCCATGTTTATAGTCTTTTTGTTTTTTCATAGTTTATTCTCCGCCATTGTGCGCGCTTTTTGTTTGATCTTTTTTTTAATAAATAAATCATGTACCTTGGTTCCCGTCTCGCCCGTGCCAACTTTCCGCTGCATCCCGGAAAAGCACACACCCAGGACCAAGTCGTGACAGTAGGTCGTCAGCAGACCCGCTTTTCCGCAAGGAAGTTGGCCGAGTTGGACAATGCGGATGAAGCTTCTTGGGAGGTGCTGCGCGCCATGGAGGCAGAGACGCTGCGCTTTTCCCCCAGGGAGCGCAGGGGGATGATGTGGGGGAATGAAGGCAAGCTGGTGCCGATCGGCGCGTCGCTTCCGTCCCGGAAACGTCGCCAAGGACGGGGAAAAACTTCCTCGAGCCAGCAGGACACGCCGCTCCCACAAGCCCCGCCCCCTCCGGGCGGAAGCAAGCAGCAGTCTGCCCGGCTTCCCCATGATGACATCACAGACCAGGATTTTTGTTTCAATACTTTTTCTTTAAATCACCCGCCTCCAGCTAAAAACTCTAATGCCATGTCTTTGATAAAGCATTATCAAAACATGTTTTTAGAAATCAGGTCTAGTCAGTCACAGCCATCCCAATTTCATGCCCCGCCCCCCAAGACTCATGCCCCGCCCCCCAAGACTCATGCCCCGCCCCCCAAGACTCAAGTCCCGCCCCCGTCACAATTTTTTTCTTTTTTTCCGCTCACACAACCCCAGGTGGGGGATAAAAAAACAAAACAATTTGGCCAAAATAAAGGGGAAATTTCTGCCCTCCCCCGCCCACCCCTACAGAGAGTTCCAGACCGCAGGGAGCGCGTCTGGTATCCGCCCCTTGAGGGGGGGGCTGGGGTCGGGAGCTGTGTTGGTGGGGTGGCTCGGCATCACCATGCCAAGCCACAGCCTCCCTCACGGCCGCCACCACCAGTCTACCGACCTGTCAAGTCACAGCCTCCAGCAAGACCGCCCTCACCAGTCTTCCGACCTGCCAAGCCGCAACCCCCAGCTAGGCCACCTCCACCTGGTCCAAGGCTAGCTCCTCAGCTAGCACCTGTCGCTGCACCTGTTGCCGCACCAAGGCTAGCACCAGCTCCACCACGCCAAGTTCCACGGCAGACTCCAGTACCCGCACCACGCCTAGCCGCATCATGCCAAGCTCCGGTACCAGCTCCACGCCGCCAAGCACTGCCTAGCCAAGACCAAGACCCTCCACGCCAAGTCCAAGACCAAGACCCTCCACGCCAAGTCCAAGACCAAGACCCTCCACACCAAGTCCAAGACCAAGACCCTCCACGCCAAGCCCAAGACCAAGACCCTCCACGCCAAGCCCAAGACCAAGACCCTCCACGCCAAGTGCCGCCAGTCGCAGCTCCACGACGCCAAGTGCCGCCAGTCGCAGCTCCACGACGCCAAGTGCCGCCAGTCGCAGCTCCACGACGCCAAGTGCCGCCAGTCGCAGCTCCACGACGCCAAGTGCCGCCAGTCGCAGCTCCACGACGCCAAGTGCCGCCAGTCGCAACTCCACGACGCCAAGTGCCGCCAGTCGCAGCTCCACGACGCCAAGTGCCGCCAGTCGCAGCTCCACGACGCCAAGTGCCGCCAGTCGCAGCTCCACGACGCCAAGTGCCGCCAGTCGCAGCTCCACGACGCCAAGTGCCGCCAGTCGCAGCTTCACGACGCCAAGTGCCGCCAGTCGCAGCTTCACGACGCCAAGTGCCGCCAGTCGCAGCTTCACGACGCCAAGACCCGCCATGCCAAGACCAAGACCCGCCATGCCAAGACCAAGACCAAGACCCGCCATGCCAAGACCAAGACCAAGACCCTCCATGCCAAGACCAAGACCCGCCATGCCAAGACCAAGACCCACGCCAAGACCAAGACCTATACCAAGACCCACGCCGAGCTTCGCCGCCTGACGCGCCACGTCGAGCTTCGCCGCCTGACTCACCACGCCAAGCCACGCCGGCCACGA
Organism: Nerophis lumbriciformis; assembly: GCF_033978685.3. Taxonomy (NCBI): domain Eukaryota; kingdom Metazoa; phylum Chordata; class Actinopteri; order Syngnathiformes; family Syngnathidae; genus Nerophis; species Nerophis lumbriciformis. The sequence continues at coordinate 64,908,258 of NC_084550.2, forward strand.
TGACAACGCGCCTGCCTCCTCGTCGGCCACGGATATGGCCGCTACCTGGTCGCCCGCCACGCCAAGTGCGCCCACCTCCCAGTCGGCCACGAATGTGGCCATTCCCTGGGCGCCCGCCTCGCCTGCTGCAGCGGCGTTCCACTCGCCGCCGCCACCTAACTCTGCCCCGGTGGATACGGGGACACGTGGTCTGGCGACCCACCGTCATGTCCCCCTCCCGCCCTCCCATGACTCTTGTTAATTTTTATGGACATCTGGTATCTGTCCTTAAGGGAGGGGCTCTGTCATGTTTGTGTAATCATGTTTTGTTTTAAGTCATGTTTTGTTTAGTTTCTGGCTTTTCACTCCCTTGTCTTGTCACCATAGCAACCATTAGTTTTCACCTGTCACGTCACGCACCTGTTTCACGTCTTGAGTCACGCACCTGTTTTCGTTAATCATGTCTGTAGTATTTAAGTTCAGTGTTTTTCAGTTTGTTTTTCTGACGACCTCGCACCCCATACCGCACCCCATATATGCTTCTGCACACTCCTCTATGATCCTGCTTCATGTCCCTTGTCACAGTAAGTTTTGGTTCCATGTTTATAGTCTTTTTGTTTTTTCATAGTTTATTCTCCGCCATTGTGCGCGTTTTTTGTTTGATCTTTTTTTTAATAAATAAATCATGTACCTTGGTTCCCGTCTCGCCCGTGCCAACTTTCCGCTGCATCCCGGAAAAGCACACACCCAGGACCAAGTCGTGACACTTAGTAGCCAGTTCAGTTTTAGTTTCGTTCTGCATAGCCTTCCCTAAGCTTCAATGCCTTTTCTTAGGGGCACTCACCTTTTGTTTATTTTTGTTTTAAGCATTAGACACCTTTTTACCTGCACACTGCCTCCCGCTGTTTCCGACATCTACAAAGAAATTAGCTACCGGCTGCCACCTACTGATATGGAAGAGTATTACACGGTTACTCTGCCGAGCTCGAGACTGCACCGACACTCAACAACAACACATCATTAGCAGACTATAATTACTGGTTTGCAAAAGATATTTTGAACACAAATAGGTGAAATTAGATAATCTCCTATGGCACACCAGACTGTATCTCACGACACACTAGTGTGCCGCGGCACAGTGGTTGAAAAACACTGGATTAGGGCACCTGATTCTCATCATGGGGCGGTATTGCTCGGTTGGTAGAGTGGCCGTGCCAGCAACTTGAGGGTTCTAGGTTCAATCCCCGCTTCCGCCATCCTAGTCACTGCCGTTGTGTCCTTGGGCAAGACACTGCTCCCAGTGCCACCCTAAGTTTAAATGTAACTTAGATATTGGGTTTCACAATGTAAAGCGCTTTGAGTCACTAGAGAAAAAGCGCTATATAAATATAATTCACTATTTAACATCATTTGATGTTCAGAACATCCAGAAGCTGCAATACATACAGAATAGTGCTGCTCGGATCCTGATGAGAGTGCGGAAATATGACCATATCACACCAACTCTCAAATCCCTTCACTGGCTTCCTGTTCCACTCAGGGTTGAATACAAAGTCTCCCTACTAACCCACCAGTGCCTCCATGGAAATGCCCCCCCTCTACCTCCAAAGAACTACTCACCCCCAAATCCTCCACACGACACCTCAGCTCCGGACAGGCTAACCTCCTCCAACCTCCGAGGACAAAGCTACGAACAATGGGAGACCGGGCTTTCTGCTCCGCCGCTCCCAGTCTGTGGAACGCTCTCCCTGACCACCTGAGGGCACCACAGACTGTGGATGCTTTTAAAAAAGGCTTAAAACCCCCTTTTTTTTTTTAAAGCCTTTTTTTTTTAGATATATGCATACTAATTCTAGCTATTTGGCTGTTCTAGTTTTTATTTATTTATTATCTTTTTTTATTTTTATTTGTTTATACACTGTAGCACTTTGAGGTTGTTTTCAATGTAAATTGCTTTTTACAAATACAATCTCTTATTATTATTATTTATTATTAGGGATGTCCGATAATGTTTTTTTGCCGATATCCGATATGCCTATATTGTCCAACTCTTTAATTACCGATACCGATATCAACCGATACCGATATCAACCGATATATGCAGTCGTGGAATTAACACATTATTATGCCTAATTTGGACAACCAGGTATGGTGAAGATAAGGTCCTTTTAAAAAAAAACACTCCATCCTATTTTAAATATTTTTTCATGATCGCTTTTATATTTGCCTGTAAACCTTTCAAAATAAGCCTAAATCTGCACTGATGCAGGTAAATAAACAGTAATCTAATGGGCCTGAAAGCCAGAAGTGCCTCTAGGTCATGTGATTGCAACCCACCAGTGAAAAGCTACAAGCTTAAATTCTCAAATAAACCAACTAATGGGTTAAAAGTAGTCATGTCCAATAATGGCTTTTTGCAGATATCCGATATTCCGATATTGTCCAACTCTTTAATTACCAATACCGATATCAACCGATACATAAGGTCGTGGAATTAACACATTATTATGCCTAATTTGGACAACCAGGTATGGTGAAGATAAGGTACTTTTTAAAAAAAATTAATAAAATAAAATAATAAGATAAATAAATTAAAAACATTTTCTTGAATAAAAAAGAAAGTAAAACAATATAAAAACAGTTACATAGAAACTAGTAATGAATGAAAATTAGTAAAATTAACTGTTAAAGGTTAGTACTATTAGTGGACCAGCAGCACGCACAATCATGTGTGCTTACGGACTGTATCCCTTGCAGACTGTATTGATATATATTGATATATAATGTAGGAACCAGAATATTAATAACAGAAAGAAACAACCCTTTTGTGTGAATGAGTGTGAATGGGGGAGGGAGGTTTTTTGGGTTGGTGCACTAATCATACTTGCCAACCCTCCCGAATTTTCCGGGAGACTCCCGAAATTCAGCGCCTCTCCCGAAAACCTCCCGGGACAAATATTCTCCCGAAAATCTCCCGATTTTCAGCCCCCTCCAGCTCCATGCGACCTGAGTGAGGACAGCCTTTTTTCATGACGGGAGGACAATAGGGTGACAAGAACTAAATCATCCAGACTACAGATAAATTGTATTATTATGTTTATCTTACCTAAAAATAAATATATATATTAATTAAAAAAAATTTTTTTTTTACTATATTTAGCTAAAAACATCAAAATTAATTATATTTTTATTTGTATTTTTTCTGACTCCTTATTACACTCAGCCATAGAATTATACATTAAAATAAACATATTTGAAATAATTAATTTTAAATGATCATAATAATTCATTTAAAATGACCATATTTAATTATTAAAATAATTGCTTGTTTATCAACAACTTTAACATTTTATTCATTACATTTTGAAGCTCTCAGAAGCCAAGTTATGTTATATTCCTTAATATTTATTTATGCAAGTTTGAAGTATCAATTATCCAAACACAGTTTTGTTTGCATATTTTCAGGATGTATATATATATATATATATATATATATATATATAATGAAATACTTGACTTGGTGAATTCTAGCTGTCAATATACTCCTCCCCTCTTAACCACGCCCCCCCCCCCCCCCCCCCCAACTCCCACACCCCCACACCTCCCGAGGTCTCAAGGTTGGCAAGTATGGCACTAATTGTAAGTGTATCTTGTGTTTTTTATGTTGATTTAATAAAAAAATACAAATAAAAAAACAAAAAAAACAAAAACGATACTGATAATAAAAAAACCGATACCGATCATTTTCGATATTACATTTTAACTTATTTATCGGTCGATATTATCGGACATCTCTATTTATTATCATTTGGATGAGTGGCCAAATATTTTGGCAATATAGTGTATCTGGCACGAGTGGAAAGCCGGTTCCTGAAAATAATGCCTCCATTAAACCGGTCCGTGGTGCAAAAAGGGTTAGGGACCACTGCTATATTGCCATTAATCATCCACGGTTTAGCGTGCCCCCTCCCCGCGTGACGACTATTCACCAGCAGGTCTTTGCCGGGAGAAAGAGTGTCCACGGGGAGCGGACGGTGCGCGTCACAGCGCTGACATCAGCAGCGCGCTTAAATACCCGCACAGGAGAGCGCGTACGCGTAAACAGGCGCGCCTTCATGCGGGATAGAAACACTCGCGCGTGGAAGCCACCAAGTCTCTCTTGAGCAACTTCCCATCATGTGTCCGTGGGATGAACACTTTCCCCACCACGGGCTCGATCGACTTTAAAAGAAAGTTCCTTTTTCGCCCTTCCATTATGATCAACGGTTCCGAGCCGCCCCACAACCACAGCGCGTTCCCCACGCTGCGGCTGGAGTCCAAGTCCCTGGTCACCTCGGCCACGATGTTCGGCGTGGGCGTGCTGGGGAACCTGATCGCCATCGTGGTGCTGTGCGTGTCCAAGAAGGAGCAGAAGGAGACCACCTTCTACACGCTGGTGTGCGGCATGGCCATCACGGACCTGCTGGGGACGTGCTTCACCAGCCCGGTGGTGATCGCCACCTACGTGGCCAGCCGCTGGCCCGGCGGCACGCTGCTGTGTCACTTCTTCTCCTTCTCCATGCTCTTCTTCGGCTCGGCGGGCATGTCCATCCTGTGCGCCATGGCGGTGGAGAGGTACCTGGCCATCAACCACGCCTACTTCTACTCGCAGCACATAGACAGAACCATGGCCCGCTTCGCGCTCCTCGCCGCCTACTTGGCCAACATCGTGCTGTGCATCATGCCCAGCTTCGGCTTCGGCCGGCACGTCAGACACTTCCCGGGGACTTGGTGCTTCCTGGACTGGAGGGCGACGGATGCGCTCGGCGCCTGCTACTCCTTCCTGTACGGCGGCGTGATGCTGCTGCTCATCGCCGTCACCGTGCTGTGCAACCTGGCCGTCTGCCGGTCCCTGGTGGGCATGAACCAGAGGACCGGGATTGTCCGGGCGGAGGTGTGCGAGCAGGGGGCGTCGCGGCGCCGCTTCCCGCGACTGCAGTCCGTCACCTCGGCGGCTGAGATCCAAATGTTCTGGCTGCTCGTTTTCATGACCATCGTTTTCCTGGTGTGCTCCATCCCTCTAGTGGTAAGCACTAATCATCCCCTCAAATGTGCAATATTATTATCTTTACTATTATTAGCTCTACTATTATTACCTCTATTTCACTTCTTACTATAATTACATCTATTTCACTTTTTACTATTATTACCTCTGTTTCCTTTCTTACTATTAGTACCTTTATTTCACTTCTTACTATAATTACCTCTATTTCACTTCTTACTATTATTACCTTTATTTCACTTCTTACTATTATTTCCTTTTATTTCACTTCTTACTATTATTACCTCAATTTCACTTCTTACTATAATTACCTCTATTTCACTTCTTACTATTATTTCCTTTTATTTCACTTCTTACTATTATTAACTATATTTCACTTCTTACTATAATTACCTCTATTTCACTTCTTACTATTATTACCTTTTATTTCACTTCTTACTATTATTACCTCTATTTCACTTCTTACTATTATTACCTTTTATTTCACTTCTTACTATTATTTCCTTTTATTTCACTTCTTACTATTATTACCTCTATTTCACTTCTTACTATTATTACCTTTTATTTCACTTCTTACTATTATTACCTCTATTTCACTTCTTACTATTATTAACTATATTTCACTCACGGTTATTACCTTTTATTTAACTTCTTACTATAATTACCTCTATTTCACTTCTTACTATTATTACCTTTTATTTCACTTCTTACTATTATTAACTATATTTCACTTCTTACTATTATTACCTCTATTTCACTTCTTACTATTATTACCTTTATTTCACTTCTTACTATTATTACCTCTATTTCACTCACTGTTATTACCTTTTATTTCACTTCTTACTATAATTACCTCTATTTCACTTCTTACTATTATTACCTTTTATTTCACTTCTTACTATTATTTCCTTTTATTTCACTTCTTACTATTATTACCTCTATTTCACTTCTTACTATTATTACCTCTATTTCACTTCTTACTATTATTATCTCTATTTCACTTCTTACTATTATTAACTATATTTCACTCACGGTTATTACCTTTTATTTCACTTCTTACTATAATTACCTCTATTTCACTTCTTACTATTATTACCTTTTATTTCACTTCTTACTATTATTAACTATATTTCACTTCTTACTATTATTACCTCTATTTCACTTCTTACTATTATTACCTTTATTTCACTTCTTACTATTATTACCTCTATTTCACTCACTGTTATTACCTTTTATTTCACTTCTTACTATAATTACCTCTATTTCACTTTTTACTATTATTACCTTTTATTTCACTTCTTACTATTATTACCTCTATTTCACTTCTTACTATTATTACCTTTATTCCACTTCTTACTATTATTAACTATATTTCACTCACGGTTGTTACCTTTTATTTCACTTCTTACTATAATTACCTTTATTTCACTTCTTACTATAATCACCTCTATTTCACTTTTTACTATTATTACCTTTTATTTCACTTCTTACTATTATTACCTCTATTTCACTTCTTATTATTATTACCTTTTATTTCACTTCTTACTATTATTACCTCTTTTTCACTTCTTACTATAATTACCTTTATTTCACTTCTTATTATTATTACCTTTTATTTCACTTCTTACTATTATTACCTCTGTTTCTTTTCTTACTATTATTACCTCTATTTCACTTCTTACTATTATTACCTCTATTTCACTTTTTACTATTATTACCTTTTATTTCACTTCTTACTATTATTACTTCTGTTTCTTTTCTTACTATTATTATCTCTATTTCACTTCTTACTATTATTACCTCAATTTCACTTCTTACTATTATTACCTTTATTTCACTCCTCACTATTATTACCTTTTATTTCACTCCTCACTATTATTACCTTTTATTTCACTTCTTACTATTATTACCTATATTTCACTTCTTACTATTATTACCTCTATTTCACTTCAAACTATATTTCACTTCTTACTATCAGTACCGTATTTCTCGGAGTATAAGTCGCTCCGGAGTATAAGTTGCACCGGCCGAAAATGCATAATACAGAAGGAAAAAAACATATATAAGTCGCACTGGAGTATAAGTCGCATTTTTTGGGGACATTTATTTGATAAAAGCCAACACCAAGAATAGACATTTGAAAGGCAATTTAAAATAAATCAAGAATAGTGAACAACAGGCTGAATAAGTGTACGTTATATGAGGCATAAATAACCAACTGGTATGTTAACCTAACATATTATGGTAAGAGTCATTCAAATAACTATAACATATAGAACATGCTTTACGTTTACCAAACAATCTGTCACTCCTAATCGCTAAATCCCATGAAATCTTATACGTCTAGTCTCTTACGTGAATGAGATAAATAATATTATTTGATATTTTACGCTAGTGTGTTAATAATTTCACACATAAGTCGTATAAGGCGCACCCCCGGACAAACTATGGAAAAAACTGCAACTTATAGTCCGAAAAATACGGTACCTCTATTTCACTTCTTACCATTAGTACAAGACAAGGACAAGATCACGGGTACAAGCGGCCGAAATGAGTTTCCTCCGCCGGGTGGCGGGGCTCTCCCTTAGAGATAGGGTGAGAAGCTCTGTCATCCGGGAGGAGCTCAAAGTAAAGCCGCTGCTCCTCCACATGGAGAGGAGTCAGATGAGGTGGTTCGGGCATCTGGTCAGAATGCCACCCGAACGCCTCCATAGGGAGGTGTTTAGGGCACATCCGACCGGTAGGAGGCCACGGGGAAGACCCAGGACACGTTGGGAAGACTATGTCTCCCGGCTGGCCTGGGAACGCCTCGGGATCCCCCGGGAGGAGCTGGACGAAGTGGCTGGGGAGAGGGAAGTCTGGGCTTCCCTGCTTAGGCTGCTGCCGCCGCGACCCGACCTCGGATAAGCGGAAGAAGATGGATGGATGGATGGATGGATGGACTATTAGTACCTCTCTTTCACTTCTTACTATTATTACCTCCATTTCACTTCTTACTATTATTACCTTTATTTCACTTCTTACTATTAGTACCTCTCTTTCACTTCTTACTATTATTACCTCCATTTCACTTCTTACTATTATTACCTTTATTTCACTTCTTACTATTAGTACCTCTATTTCACTTCTTACTAAATGGGTTATACTTGTATAGTGCTTTTCTACCTTCAAGGTACTCAAAGTGCTTTGACACTATTTCCACATTCACACACTGATGGCGGGAGCTGCCATGCAAGGCCCTAACCACGACCCATCAGGAGCATGGGTGAAGTGTCTTGCTCCACTCTCCCAACTGTGCCACGCCGTCCCCATATTATCACCACTATGTCACTCCTTCAATATGCAGCAGCTGGATGGTGTATTTCTCAATTATTAATTTTTTAACCAAGTAGCACCTCAGAAAACACTTGGCTCTCCAAGTACCACCATAATGACCAACGTTAAAATACAGTGGCATAGTAGGCCTAAGTATTCATTAAAAACAAGGAATGGTTTTTATTCAACAAGTATATTTAATACATCTGGGCACTGTAACATTACGCACACTTCGAACGATAACGTGTTTGCGTATACAAAACCCAAAACCAGTGAAGTTGTCACGTTGTGTAAATGGTAAATAAAAACAGAATACAATGATTTGCAAATCCTTTTCAACTTATATTCAATTGAATAGACTGCAAAGACAAGATATTTAATGTTCACACTGAGAAACCAAATTTTTTTTTTTGCAAATAATCATTAACTTTAAATTTAATGGCAGCAACACATTGCAAAAAAGTTGTCACATGGGCATTTTTACCACTGTGTTACATGGCCTTTCCTTTTAACAACACTCAGTAAACGTTTGGGAACTGAGGAGACACATTTTGAAGCTTTTCAGGTGGAATTCTTTCCCATTCTTGCTTGATGTACAGCTTAAGTTGTTCAACAGTCCGGGGGTCTCCGTTGTGGTATTTTAGGCTTCATAATGCGCCACACATTTTCAATGGGAGACAGGTCTGGACTACAGGCAGGCCAGTCTAGTACCCGCACTCTTTTACTATGAAGCCACGCTGTTGTAACACGTGGCTTGGCATTGTCTTGCTGAAATAAGCAGGGGCGTCCATGGTAACGTTGCTTGGATGGCAACATATGTTGCTCCAAAACCTGTATGTACCTTTCAGCATTAATGGTGCCTTCACAGATGTGTAAGTTACCCATGCCTTGGGCACTAATACACCCCCATACCATCACAGATGCTGGCTTTTTATAATGTGAAGTGAAATGAAGTGAATTATATTCATGTAGCGCTTTTCTCTAGTGACTCAAAGCGCTTTACATAGTGAAACCCAATATCTAAGTTACATTTAAACCAGTGTGGGTGGCACTGGGAGCAGGTGGGTAAAGTGTCTTGCCCAAGGACACAACAGCAGTGACTAGGATGGCGGAAGCGGGGATCGAACCTGCAACCCTCAAGTTGCTGGCACAGCCGCTCTACCAACCGAGCTATACCGCCCCATAATAATCTGGATGGTTCTTTTCCTCATTGGTCCGGAGGACACGACGTCCACAGTTTCCAAAAACATTTTGAAATGTGGACTTGTCAGACCACAGAACACTTTTCCACTTTGTATCAGTCCATCTTGGATGAGCTAGGTCCCAGCTAAGCCAGCAGCGTTTCTGGGTGTTGTTGATAAATGGCTTTCTCTTTGCATAGTAGAGTTTTACCTTGCACTTACAGATGTAGCGACGAACTGTAGTTACTGACAGTGGTTTTCTGAAGTGTTCCTGAGCCCATGTGGTGATATCCTTTACACACTGATGTCGCTTGTTGATGCAGTACAGCCTGAGGGATCGAAGGTCACAGGCTTAGCTTCTTACGTGCTTTGATTTCTCCACATTCTCTGAACCCTTTGATGATATTACGGACCGTAGATGGCGAAATCCCTGAATTACTTGAATAGCTCATTGAGAAATGTTGTTCTTAAACTGTTCGACAATTTGCTCACGCATTTGTTGACAAAGTGGTGACCCTCGCCCCATCCTTGTTTGTGAATGACTGAGCATTTCATGGAATCTACTTTTATACCCAATCATGGCACCCACCTGTTCCCAATTAGCCTGCACACCTGTGGGATGTTCCAAATAATAATAATAATAATAATAATAATAATAATAATAATGAATTAGATTTTATGTAGCGCTTTACTATTATTAGATACTCAAAGTGCTCACAGAGAAGTGAGAAGCCATCATTCATTCACACCTGGTGGTGGTAAGCTACATTTGTAGCCACAGCTGCCCTGGGGTAGACTGACGGAAGGCGAAGCTGCCAATTTGCGCCTATGGCCCCTCCGACCACCACCTATCATTCACTCATCATTCATTCACCAGTGTGAGCGGCACCGGGGACAAAGGGTGAAGTGTCCTGCCCAAGGACACAACGGCAGCAATTTGGATGTCAAGAGGCGGGGAGCGAACCTGCAACCCTCAGGTTTCTGGCACGGCCGCCCCTAATAAGTGTTTGATGAGCATTCCTCAACTTTCTCAGTCTTTTTTTGCCACTTGTGCCAGCTTTTTTGAAACATGTTGCAGGCATCACATTCCAAATGAGCTAATATTTGCAAAAAATAACAAAGTTTTCCAGTTCAAACATAAAATATCTTGTCTTTGCAGTTTATACAATTGAATATAGGTTGAAAAGGATTTGCAAATCATTGTATTCTGTTTTTATTTACCATTTACACAACGTGCCAACTTCACTGGTTTTGGGGTTTGTACTTAAAACAAGTGATTCTTTGACGCACCACTAGATGGAGCCTGTGTACCACTAGTAAAAGAACCTTTATCAGTCAAAGAGCCATTTTGACCAGTTTCACAAATTATTGAAAACAATGGGAGCCGCAAAAATTTTTGAAATTTTAAATGAAATAACACTGTACACAAAGTTTTTTTTTTTGCTTTGTGCTATGTATAATCCAGGGGTCTCAGACACACCGCCTACACCTTTGTATGGAATTTTGAAGCTGGTGCGACACGCGGGTTCCAAATGAATAGCGCTTGTCAGCGTCATGCATGCCGAGATGGTACAGCATCACTACAACCAGCGTGCCTGATCAGTCACATGTTGTATGGGGCATCCGCTTGCTCACATAGGTGACAGCAAGGCATACTTGGTCAACAACCACACAGGTTACACTGACGGTGGCGGTATAAAAAAAACTTTAACACTCTTACTAATAATGCGCCACACTGTGAACCCACACCAAACAAGAATGACAAACACATTTCGGGAGAACATCTGCACCGTAACACAACATAAACACAACAGGACAAATACCCAGAATCCCATGCAGGTTCAAAGTGTGGCGCATTATTAGTAAGAGTGTTAAAGTTGTTTTATATGGTCACCGTCAGTGTAACTTGTGTGGCTATTGACCAAGTATGCCTTGCTGTCGCGGACGTGTGCAAGCAGAAAATGTATTTTGTACAACAAGTGTTGGGCTGGCACGCTGTTAACACAGGTTGTAGAGGGCGCCAAATGTTGTACCATCATGACACGCCCTTATTATAGCTGTAAGGGTGAAAATATGTGAATATTAATCCCGGGAGTTTTCTGCGAGAGGCACTGAAATCCGGAAGTCTCACGGAAAAATTGGGGGGTTCAGCAAGTAAGCTGCTGAGCCGCATCAGAGTGATCAAAGAGCCGCATGCGGCTCCGGAGCCGCGGGTTGCCGACCCCTGCACTAGTGGTAATTGGATTGGCACCAAAACCAGCTAAAATATTATCAACCATTATCAAAATTGAAGTTGTCCACCTAAGAATCCACTTCTGCCAATATTAGTGTAACCTGTCAGGACTTGGTCCTGGGTGTTAGCTTTTCCGGGATGCAACGGAAAGTTGGCTCGGGAATGTAAGTACATTTTTATTTAACACTATAACTACAAAACAAGGAAGTAAACAAAAGGCGCGCACAATGGCGGAGAACAAACTATGAAAAACAAAAAGACTATAAACATGGAACAAAAACTTACTTTGGCATGGGACATGAAGCAGGATCTTAGAGGATGAAGAGTGTACAGAAGCATAAATGTGGAGATGTCGTCAGAACGACAAACTGAAAAGAATGAACTTAAATACTATGGACATGATTAGTGAAAGCAGGTGCGTGACTCATAATGTGAAACAGGTGCGTGACGTGACAGGTGAAAACTAATGGTTGCTATGGTGACAAAACAAAAGTGCACAAAAAGTCCAAAAACCAAAACGAACATGACCAAAACAAAAACATGATCACACAGACATGACATAACAATATTGGACTAATTACTTGACCATGTGTACATTTCCATCTATACAAATAAGTACAGGAACATGCTATAAATAGTGAAGCCAAAACAGTACATGTGATTGTACATCCACAAACTATACACCAGGCCTAACCAACTGGTGGGCCAGGGGCCAAATCCAGTGTTCTGTTGAATTGAGCTACCTAACCCTACTGAGCATGTGCTAAACATGTTCTCAGGTCAAATATTCATTGCAATGAGCTACTGACTTTGCCACTGAGGCTACAAGCAAGTAGGCCTGGGCGATATGGCCTGAAAAAAAAAAAACTTAAATTTTTTTCACAAAAACTTCGATTCAGGATTTTTGTCCCGATTTCCCCCCTACTTTTTATAGAAACCAATGAATACATGATAGATTATTAAAATAATTTGTGTTTTTTATTTGATCAAAAAGTAGTAGAATTGACACTATATCTCATTCTTAGCACCATTTTAATTTGTATAATGTTGTTTTTTTTAGACCAGATATAAATTGTACTTTTTATGGAATCATTTTCAAAGAACTAAATTAAGTGCTTCCTTAATTTATACTTCTGTCTTGAATAAAATACTTCTGTTAACAAAAATGTAGCATTGCACGTAATCATCTCCCACAGTGAGATGAATAGAGTGCAAATTTAAAACTTCTATAACAAACAATGTCTGTAAACAAAAATGTACAAACCCCGTTTCCATATGAGTTGGGAAATTGTGTTAGATGTAAATATAAACGGAATACAATGATTTGCAAATCCTATTTAACCCATATTCAATTGAATGCACTACAAAGACAAGATATTTGATGTTCAAACTCATAAACTTAATTTTTTGCAAATAATAATTAACTTAGAATTTCATGGCTGCAACACGTGCCAAAGTAGTTGGGAAAGGGCATGTTCACCACTGTGTTACATGGCCTTTCCTTTTAACAACACTCAATAAACGATTGGGAACTGAGGAAACTAATTGTTGAAGCTTTGAAAGTGGAATTCTTTCCCATTCTTGTTTTGTGTAGAGCTTAAGTTGTTCAACAGTCCGGGGTCTCCGCTGTCATATTTTACGCTTCATAATGCGCCACACATTTTCGATGGGAGACAGGTCTGGACTGCAGGCGGGCCAGGAAAGTACCTGCACTCTTTTTTTACGAAGCCACGCTGTTGTAACACGTGCTGAATGTGGCTTGGCATTGTCTTGCTGAAATAAGCAGGGGCGTCCATGAAAAAGACGGCGCTTAGATGGCAGCATATGTTGTTCCAAAACCTGTATGTACCTTTCAGCATTAATGGTGCCTTCACAGATGTGTAAGTTACCCATGCCTTGGGCACTAATGCACCCCCATACCATCACAGATGCTGGCTTTTGAACTTTGCGTCGATAACAGTCTGGATGGTTCGCTTCCTCTTTGGTCCGGATGACACGATGTCGAATATTTCCAAAAACAATTTGAAATGTGGACTCGTCAGACCACAGAACACTTTTCCACTTTGTATCAGTCCATTTAGATGAGCTCAGGCCCAGCGAAGCAGACTGCGTTTCTGGGTGTTGTTGATAAATGGCTTTCGCTTTGTATAGTAGAGTTTTAACTTGCACTTACAGATGTAGCGACAAACTGTATTTAGTCACAGTGGTTTTTTTAAGTGTTCCTGAGCCCATGTGGTGATATCCTTTAGAGATTGATGTCGGTTTTTGATACAGTGCCGTCTGAGGGATCGAAGGTCACAGTCATTCAATGTTGGTTTCCGGCCATGCCGCTTACGTGGAGTGATTTCTCCAAATTCTCTGAACCTTTTGATGATATTATGGACAGTAGATGTTGAAATCCCTAAATTTCTTGCAATTGCACTTTGAGAGACGTTGTTCTTAAACTGTTTGACTATTTGCTCACGCAGTTGTGGACAAAGTGGTGACCCTCGCCCCATCCTTTCTTGTGAAAGACTGAGCATTTTTTGGGAAGCTGTTTTTATACCCAATCATGGCACCCACCTGTTCCCAATTAGCCTGTTCACCTGTGGGATGTTCCAAATAAGTGTTTGATGAGCATTCCTCAACTTTATCAGTATTTATTGCCACCTTTCCCAACTTCTTTGTCACGTGTTGCTGGCATCAAATTCTAAAGTTAATGATTATTTGCAAAAAAAAAAAATGTTTCAGTTTGAACATCAAATATGTTGTCTTTGTAGCATATTCAACTGAATATGGGTTGAAAAGGATTTGCAAATCATTGTATTCCGTTTAGATTTACATCTAACACAATTTCCCAACTCATATGGAAACGGGGTTTGTAGTAAACATCATAAGTTTATTCCAAAGTGTTCAATATGTCGGCACACGTCAACTCGGTAGTTATGCTCTTGCCAAACACGCTGTAGCACAGACCCGGGCAAGGTACGCCCCGGTAAGATTTTCCAAATATTTTTTGTAGACCTTTAACATGGAAACTGTAGTTGGTGTTATAATGTGCAGTGTCGTTTTCAAATGACCGTAAGTCCTGAACTGTAGAAAGTACTTCAATGGTTGGCTTTACTTCAATGGTTTGTTTCCAGAGCAGACAGCCTGAAAGACGGGTGTGAGGGACAGATGCCGAAGCAGATTTTTTACAACACAAATCTGCATAGAAAAGATATGATATCAGATCGTAGGTGTTTTTACCTTTGGGTTCGCCATGTTTGTTGCATGTTTGTTGCGTTTTGCTTGATTGCAAAAGTTGTCGATCGAGGAGGTGGTCTGAGAAGTAAAAGGAGCCACGTTTATATGTTGTTTCGTATTCAGTGTTTTATTATTTATTATTATTATTATTAATTATCCCACATTCTTTATTTTCATGTACATTCTGGGTGTACATGAAAATATGTAAAATTCCATTCGGCTTTTTTTGAGGTGGTCTGTCATAACATTTTTAGCATTCTATCAGACATTACTGTGAGTTTTTGTATGAATGTTCCTGGAAAGGGACCCCAGCACACATTATGTACAACAAATATATATATATATATATATATATATATATATATATATATATATATATATATATATATATATATATATATATGTATGTGTGGGGGGAAAAAATCACAAGACTACTTCATCTCTACAGGCCTGTTTCATGAGGGGTTCCCTCAATCATCAGGAGATTTTAATGGAAGCATTCACATACCATGGTTTATATAGGGCACAGAGTGGGTGGGTACAGGCTGGCGTAGGGGCGTGGTGATTGGCTCATGTGTTACCTAGGAGGTGTTTCCGTCTGTGGCGGCATGCTGATACAATTTCGCTGCGCTTGTTGAGGGATGACAGGTCTGGACGGTATATAATAAACAGTTTCTCTTTCAAGCATAGGTTGCATCTTTTATTACCACTATTGTAAGGTGTGCTGGATGCAAGAATTTGCCATGTTATTGAATATTCAACATTATTGTCTTTGAGGTCCCAAATGTGTTTGCTGAGTTCTGTGGTATTCCGCAGGTTTTGGTTCCTGAAAAAAGCCTTGTGATTGTTCCATCTGGTTTTAAACTCTCCCTCGGTTAATCCTACATATGTGTCGGATGTGTTAATGTCCTTGCGTGTTACCTTAGATTGGTAAACAACTGATGTTTGTAAGCACCCCCCGTTGAGAGGGCAATCAGGTTTCTTGCGGCAGTTGCAGCCTTTGTTGGTTTTGGGGTCGCTCTGTCCGGGGGCCGACGGCTCATTTGCAATTGTTTTGTTGTGGTTTGAGATCATTTGTCGTATATTGTTCATACAGCTGTAGCTCAATTTAATGTTGTTCTTGTTGAATACTTTTCTTAGGGTGTTGCCTTTGGGGAAGTGTTTGTCAATCAGAGTGAGGAATTTGTGGCCAATGTTAGTTGAGACGTTTTTGCTGTATGGGGGGTTGTACCAGATGATGTTGTTTCGTTTTCTGTTCTTTTTTGGTTGGTTTCCTGGCGTGGGTTCATAGGTGAGGGTGAAATTGTATCCGCTTTCATCAAGGGCTTTTTGGTACGGGGGGGTTGCTTGGTCAAATTCAGCTTTGCTAGATGACAGCATCGATAGCCTTTTATTAATTCCGGTAGGTATTCTTTTCGTGGTGGTGGGTGGGTGGTTGCTGTCATGGTGCATGTATTGGAGTGTTGTGTTGGATTTCGTGAATGGTTGGTAGCTGTTATTTCTCAGGTTGAAAGTGACGTCGAGGAAGTTGACGGTTTGCTTGTTGGCTTCAATCGTGATCCGTAGGCCGTTCTCTTTGAAAATTTGGCATATGCCCTTCTTGGTATTCTCGCTGCTCCTTGGCAAGGCGCGACACACTGCCAGTCCGTCATCACGGTAAATACCAAGGTTCAGGTTGAGGCTAGCGAGCTGGGAGAGGAGGAAACTCCCAACGAGTTCACACGTTTCTGCTCCGTCAAAACTTCCCATAGTGACGTCAAATGTTGCATTGTTCTTTTTTTGCCATGGTGTACTGTTGTGGATGAGAATGGAGTTTTTTGCGTGGATGATGATGTTTCTTTTGTTGCCTGTGATTGAGTCGTAGTCTGAGGCGAAGTCTAGTGCTTGAGTCAGTAGGTCTTGCGTGATGGAAGGGTAAAATTCTTCGATATCGAAGGAGATAAAGTTGTGCTGTTGTTTGTCTTGGATGTTGTTGAACCATTTGATTACTGCTGCTGTATTTCTCCATTGGTTGAGTGGTGTTTTGTCCTTGATTTTTGTGTTGACTCTGTCCAGGATTATTTTGCTGATTTTTCCTATTTCAGATTTAGTTGGGTTTATTAGTCGGCATGTTGGGTTATTTGCGAAGTTGGGTTTGTGGTCCTTCAATGTGATGAAGGCTTCCTTGTTGGCTGTGGCGTCCACCCTGTCCTCAATGTCCAGTTCAGCCGCGATCCTTTTATTTTCCAGGTGGATGTTCTGTAAAGTGTTGGGTTGTGCTTTTTTGTATGATTTGGTGATGCTTCTGTCCAGTAAGGTGTTATGTTCTGGTATGTCCATTCTGTAGAAGTTTGTGGTTTTATCGGCGGCTATGATGAGGTTGTTTACTTTCTTGATGCGCTCCTTGTCATTTTTCAGCTTGGTGAGGAGTGGGTTGCGGACTGGCTTGAATTTGACTGATTGTATCATTTTGAGCATGTCGTTCTCAAAATCCTTTAGTTCCTCAACTGTGGGTGGGTTCTTGGTAGATTTGAATCCGTAAGTTTTCTTTTGCGTTCCTTTTGTTTCAGGGTGGAGGAAAAAATGTGCTTTCCACCGCATCCTTCTTAGGAAGTGTTCCGTCTTTTCTATGAGCCTTAGCCTGTAGTCATTCTGCGCGGGTATGGGAATGTTCTTCGTGAAGTAGTCGATGTTGAATTTTTCCATTTCTGATCGTCGTACAGTGCTCAACAAATGTCAATTTGGAGCGGAATATATGTCTTAATAAGGTTATCCAAAAAATAGTGCTCGATACCGTAGTAGAGCGCAATATATGTATGTGTGGGAAAAAAAAAAAAAAATCACAAGACTACTTCATCTCTACAGGCCTGTTTCATGAGGGGTTCCCTCAATCATCAGGAGATTTTAATGGAAGCATTCACATACCATGGTTTATATAGGGCACAGAGTGGGTGGGTACCGGCTGGCGTAGGGGCGTGGTGATTGGCTCATGTGTTACCTAGGAGGTGTTTCCGTCTGTGGCGGCATGCTGATACAATTTCGCTGCGCTTGTTGAGGGATGACAGGTCTGGACGGTATATAATAAACAGTTTCTCTTTCAAGCATAGGTTGCATCTTTTATTACCACTATTGTAAGGTGTGCTGGATGCAAGAATTTGCCATGTTATTGAATATTCAACATTATTGTCTTTGAGGTCCCAAATGTGTTTGCTGAGTTCTGTGGTATTCCGCAGGTTTTGGTTCCTGAAAGAAGCCTTGTGACTGTTCCATCTGGTTTTAAACTCTCCCTCGGTTAATCCTACATATGTGTCGGATGTGTTAATGTCCTTGCGTGTTACCTTAGATTGGTAAACAACTGATGTTTGTAAGCACCCCCCGTTGAGAGGGCAATCAGGTTTCTTGCGGCAGTTGCAGCCTTTGTTGGTTTTGGGGTCGCTCTGTCCGGGGGCCGACGGCTCATTTGCAATTGTTTTGTTGTGGTTTGAGATAATTTGTCGTATATTGTTCATACAGCTGTAGCTCAATTTAATGTTGTTCTTGTTGAATACTTTTCTTAGGGTGTTGCCTTTGGGGAAGTGTTTGTCAATCAGAGTGAGGAATTTGTGGCCAATGTTAGTTGAGACGTTTTTGCTGTATGGGGGGTTGTACCAGATGATGTTGTTTCGTTTTCTGTTCTTTTTTGGTTGGTTTCCTGGCGTGGGTTCATAGGTGAGGGTGAAATTGTATCCGCTTTCATCAAAGGCTTTTTGGTACAGGGGGGTTGCTTGGTCAAATTCAGCTTTGCTAGATGACAGCATCGATAGCCTTTTATTAATTCCGGTAGGTATTCTTTTCGTGGTGGTGGGTGGGTGGTTGCTGTCATGGTGCACGTATTGGAGTGTTGTGTTGGATTTCGTGAATGGTTGGTAGCTGTTATTTCTCAGGTTGAAAGTGACGTTGAGGAAGTTTCTATATATTTATATAGTTTATATATATATATATTTATATATAGTTTTATATAGTTATATAGTTTCTATATATAAATATATATATATATATATATATATATATATATATATATATATATATATATATATATACATACATACATACATACATACATATACACATATATATATATCCATATTAGGGCTGCAACTAACGATTAATTTGATAATCGATTAATCTGTCGATTATTACTTCGATTAATCGATTAATAATCGGATAAAAGAGACAAACTACATTTCTATCCTTTCCAGTATTTTATTGGGGGGGAAAACAGCATACTGGCGCCATGTTCTTTCAACTTGCCAAATAAAACAAGGAAAATGTTACAAAAATGCACACTTTGGATACCCCTGCTATAGATAATAAAAAATTTAATGTGATAAATCTATGGATAAAAAGCAGAGCCTGACGACGCATGCGCGTTTATCATAACTCTCTCTCTCTCTCTCTCTCTGTCTCTGCCCCTCCATCACCAATGCTGCTGCACGCACAATTTCTTTGTTTTTTTAACCTTCTTAACCCCATACTTGCCAACCTTGAGACCTCCGATTTCGAGATGTGGGTGGGGGTGGGGGTGTGGGGTGGGGTTGTGGTTGGGGGGGCGTGGTTAAGAGGGGAGGAGTATATTTACAGCTAGAATTCACCAAGTCAAGTATTTCATATATATATATATATATATATATATATATATATATATATATATATATATATATATATATATATATATATATATATATATATATATATATATATATACATATACAAGAAATACTTGACTTCCAGTGAATTCTAGCTATAAATATATATTTATTTTATTATATATATATATATATATATATATATATATATATATATATATATATAAGAAATACTTGAATTTCAGTGTTCATTTATTTACACATTTCCACACACATAACACTCATCTACTCATTGTTGAGTTAAGGGTTGAATTGTCCATCCTTGTTCTATTCTCTGTCACTATTTTTCGAACCATGCTGAACACCCTCTCTGATGATGCATTGCTGTGTGGCACGCACAAAAGTGCTTTCATCAAATGCACTAGATGGCAGTATTGTCCTGTTTAAGTGTGTCACAACATTGCTGTTTACGGCAGACGAACTGCTTTACGGTAGACGAAAACTTGACTGCTGTTGTTGTGTGTTGTTACCGCCTGGGAGGACGTTAATGAAACTGCCTAACAATAAACCCACATAAGAAACCAAGAACTCGCCCTCCATCATTCTACAGTTATAACGTGATTGGGCAGGTACGCTGTTTATATTGCGGGAAAGCGGAAATCCGGGAGGGTTGGCAAGTATGCTTAACCCTTGAACGTACATTGAAAATACACGCAACCCTAACTCAAAATGCCAGACATTTAAGGCATTTAAGAAACACCGCCCGGACAGCCCCGCAAAAGAGGACGTATGGTCAGGACTTATCCCGTTAGCTGCTAGCATGCTAGCAGCGGCCGGTTGTCCTCTTTTGCTAGCATGCTAGCAGCTAACGGGCTAGGTCCTGACCATACGTCCTCTTTTCACCGGACATGTCCTCTTTTGCGGGGCTGTCCGGGCAGTGTTTCTTAAATGCTTCAAATGTCCGGCATTTTGAGTATTGTTTACACAACGTGCAGTAAGGTACTTAATATATCCGTGTGGAAACTCGTTCGTTACACTTCCGCACCGAAACGAAACCCCTGCACCAAAACGATTCAATACAAATACACGCACCGTTACACCCCTATTATTTTGATTATTGTTTCTCAGCTGTTTGTAAATGTTGCAGTTTATAAATAAAGGTTAAAAAAAAAAAAAAAAAAACGTAGCATCAGTGCATGTGCATAGCATAGATCCAACGAATTGATGACTAAATTAATCGCCAACTATTTTGATAATCGATTTTAATCGATTTAATCGATTAGTTGTTGCAGCCCTACATAAAACATGCAAAAAAGTTGGCTTTCTAACATTGGCTCTGTTTTTTAGTTATGTAAAAGAAAATCTAAAGATTTCAGTGTTTATAAGTACTTTTTCAGCACATTTAACAATACCGCAATAATGATTACCGTGATATGACATTTTCATATTAGTACACCCCTACTACTTATAGATAAAAAATGTTTAGGAATGTCCTCTCAAAAGTACAATATTGGTCTTTTGGAGGCCAGAAGTATACCTTTATACTATAAAAAGTGTACAAGGTAGGGATGTAACGATAAATCAGGCCTGGGCAATTATTTTGCCTCGGGGGGCCAAAGTTAGAGAAAAAAATGTGTCTGGAGGCCGGTATATCTTTTTTTTAGGAACACTAATACAAAACCTCACAATAATGTCTGATCGAATGCTAAAAACCTTTTGACAGACCGCCTTAAAGGGGAACATTATCACCAGACCTATGTAAGCGTCAATATATACCTTGATGTTGCAGAAAAAAGACCATATATTTTTTTAACCGATTTCCGAACTCTAAATGGGTGAATTTTGGCGAATTAAACGCCTTTCTAATATTCGCTCTCGGAGCGATGACGTCACAATGTGACGTCGCATCGGGAAGCAATCCGCCATTTTCTCGAACACTGAGTCAAATCAGCTCTGTTATTTTCCGTTTTTTCGACTGTTTTCCGTACCTTGGAGACATCATGCCTCGTCGGTGTGTTGTCGGAGGGTGTAACAACACGAACAGGGACGGATTCAAGTTGCACCAGTGGCCCAAAGATGCGAAAGTGGCAAGAAATTGGACGTTTGTTCCGCACACTTTACCGACGAAAGCTATGCTACGACAGAGATGGCAAGAATGTGTGGATATCCTGCGACACTCAAAGCAGATGCATTTCCAACAATAAAGTCAAAGAAATCTGCCGCCAGACCCCCATTGAATCTGCCGGAGTGTGTGAGCAATTCAGGGACAAAGGTACCTCGGTAGCACGGCAAGCAATGGCGGCAGTTTGTTCCCGCAGATGAGCGAGCTAAACCCCCCTGGATGTCTTGGCTCACACCGTCCCGAAGATGATCAAGAGAAGAATATCGACCCTAGCTTCCCTGGCCTGCTGACATGAGGGTATGTCTACAGAATATATTAATTGATGAAAATTGGGCTGTCTGCACTCTCAAAGTGCATGTTGTTGCCAAATGTATTTCATATGCTGTAAACCTAGTTCATAGTTGTTAGTTTCCTTTAATGCCAAACAAACACATACCAATCGTTGGTTAGAAGGCGATCGCCGAATTCGTCCTCGCTTTCTCCCGTGTCGCTGGCTGTCGTGTTGTTTTCGTCGGTTTCGCTTGCATACGGTTCAAACCGATATGGCTCAATAGCTTCAGTTTCTTCTTCAATTTCGTTTTCGCTACCCGCCTCCACACTACAACCATCCGTTTCAATACATGCGTAATCTGTTGAATCGCTTAAGCCGCTGAAATCCGAGTCTGAATCCGAGCTAATGTCGCTATAGCTTGCTGTTCTTTCCGCCATGTTTGTTTGTGTTGGCATCACTATGTGACGTCACAGGAAAATGGACGGGTGGTTAAAATCAGGCACTTTGAAGCTTTTTTTAGGGATATTGCATGATGGGTAAAATTTTGAAAAAAACTTCGAAAAATATAATAAGCCACTGGGAACTGATTTTTAATGGTTTTAACAATTCTGAAATTGTGATAATGTTCCCCTTTAAGAAACGGAATGGAATTTTTTTTTTTTTACTGAATGAGACACTCAGAATGTACATGAAAATACAGAATGTGGGATTTACAATATTAACTATGAACGATAAAACACTGAATATTGACAACATATGAACGTCACACCCCCTCTCGATCGACATATTTTACAATCAAGCGAAACGCAACACAAATGCAACAACCACAGTGAAATATGAACGCGAAGGGTTAAAAAACAACAACTACTATCTGATACATCACTAAGCTTTAGAACTTTGTTGTAAATAATTTCCTTCCGCGTCTGTCCCTGACACCCGCAATTCAAGCTGGCCGCTCTGGAAACACTCTGTGGAAATGCTCCCCACCCACACTGCTTGGTGCCTCGTCTGAGCTGCTGTGACTCAGATTACCATAGTAACTAATTAGATTACCACAGTAACTCGCATGTCATGCAAAAGCGCAGATTCCAACCATTTAAATACTTTGTATAGTTCAAGACTTACAGTCATTTGAAAACATCACTGCACATCATAATGGCACCTACACTTTCCATCTTAAAGATCTAAAAAAAACAATTTGAGTATGTCCGGCGGGCCAGATTGAAAAGCTTAACGGGCCGCATGCGGCCCCCGGGCCTTAATTTGCCCAGTGCTGCGATAAATGGTATAATGATAAACCGTGGTAAAATTCCAGACAGTTAGTTCGGTTTAAATGTTTAAAAACCGAAAAAACTTCATTTAGTAATGCATTTTAGGCAACACTGCTTACTTCCTGAACACTTAAAGGCCTACTGAAATGCGATTTTCTTATTTAAACGGGGATAGCAGGTCCATTCTATGTGTCATACTTGATCATTTCGCGATATTGCCATATTTTTGCTGAAAGGATTTAGTAGAGAACATCGACGATAAAGTTCGCAACTTTTGGTCGCTGATAAAAAAGCCTTGCCTGTACCGGAAGTAGCAGACGACATGCGCGTGACGTCACAGGTTGTGGAGCTCCTCACATCTGCACATTGTTTACAATCATGGTCACCAGCAGCGAGAGCGATTCGGACCGATAAAGCGACGATTTCCCCATTAATTTGAGCGAGGATGAAAGATTTGTGGATGAGGAAAGTGAGAGTGAAGGACTAGAGGGCAGTGGGAGCGATTCAGATAGGGAAGATGCTGTGAGAGGCGGGTGGGACCTGATATTCAGCTGGGAATGACTAAAACAGTAAAGAAACACAAGACATATATATACTCTATTAGCCACAACACAACCAGGCTTATATTTAATATGCCACAAATTAATCCCGCATAACAAACACCTCCCCCCTCCCGTCCATATAACCCGCCAATACAACTCAAACACCTGCACAACACACTCAATCCCACAGCCCAAAGTACCGTTCACCTCCCCAAAGTTCATACAGCACATATATTTCCCCAAAGTTACGTACGTGACATGCACATAGCGGTACGCACGTACGGGCAAGCGATCAAATGTTTGGAAGCCGCAGCTGCATGCGTACTCACGGTACCACGTCTGCGCATCCAACTCAAAGTCCTCCTGGTAAGAGTCTCTGTTGTCCCAGTTCTCCACAGGCCAATGGTAAAGCTTGACTGTCATCTTCCGGGAATGTAAACAATGAAACACCGGCTGTGTTATCCGGCACAACAGTCAGGGGGTGCATTCTACGGCTGGGGGGCGTTATCCGGCACAACACCTGCCGCAATACACCGCTTCCCACCTACAGCTTTCTTCTTTGCTGTCTCCATTGTTCATTGAACAAATTGCAAAAGATTCACCAACACAGATGTCCAGAATACTGTGGAATTTTGCGATGAAAACAGACGACTTAATAGCTGGCCACCATGCTGTCCCAAAATGTCCTTTACAATCCGTGACGTCACGTGCAGACGTCATCATACCGAGACGTTTTCAGCAGGATATTTTGGGCGAAATTTAAAATTGCACTTTAGTAAGCTAACCCGGCCGTATTGGCATGTGTTGCAATGTTAAGATTTCATCATTGATGTATAAACTATCAGACCGCGTGGTCGGTAGTAGTGGGTTTCAGTAGGCCTTTAAGTGCCGTAGCGCCTGCGCTCTAGAGCCGTTTGTCTCGCGAAACATGGCGGTGGGACTTTGTTTTGAAAATGTTCTCTCCGAGCTAACGGCGCCAATCGCTTTGTTTCACTTCATTTCAATCGCTTCTACTTCCGTGGAGTCTCGGTGTGTGTTTAAGAGCTTGCGCTCTTAAACACACAACAACTCCTCCGACAGCATTGCTGCTGTCGGAGGAGAAAAATATTTGATGTTGCAGTTTCATTTTAAACGTGCAGCTAGCGTCCTTCCATCAGCTGCTAGGACTGAGAGTTAGCATGCAGCAGGCGATGTGTCGTGAACGTTGCCACAACTTGTTTGTAAAGTCCTTAGTTTGTTTACTGGGATGCTCACTCCTCCTTTATTTAGCTGCTAACTTTGTCAGTGTTCAAATAACATCAATACTAGCTCAAATGTTTTGTAATCTCATTGAATTGAACGCAGGCTGAGTTGTCGGTGAGGCACAAAGATTGTGTGTTGGATGTGAGAGGCATCACTCCGGTTTATTTTTGTTACCCAAACTGTTGCACTGAAATACATGGTTGTTGTTTATTTGATTTCATCTTCTTTAGCCAAACTGCTTTGTGTTTTATATTGATATCAAATAGTAAACATGTTTTTTTACATTACTTGTTTTTTTTCATTCCACAAAGTAATTACTTTAATAACCATTATTAGGACATAGCATTTTGTTAATGTTTTATGGCATATAGTTAATACCTACATGATAGAGTTCTGCTCAAACCCTCCATGGATCTGCATGTACATGTACACACATTAGTACATGTAAATATAAGTACATAACTTAAAAAATACCTCTCTCTGTGAAAATGTAAAAATAGAGATAAAAGCATCATGTAATAAAAAAATCTGACATGCTGATACAATTAATGAACAAAAACACAAATGTTTGTCTTTAAATATATAGATAACGTTTATCTAGAGCCTTTTTATTAGATGATGGCGTCGCGTTCACACCCCAACACTGTTTTACATAACATAATGAATAATCATGATTTGTAATTGTAATTTCAATATTAAATATTTTGCCCATAATTGTGCAGTCCTATATGTAAGACATACTTGCCAACCCTACCGGAAAAGACTCCCGAAATTCAGCGCCTCTCCCGAAAACCTCCCGGAACAAATTTTCTCCCGAAAATCTCCCGAAATTCCGGCGGAGCTGGAGGCCACGCCCCCTCCAGGTCCATGCGGACCTGACCTGTTTTCACGTCTGCTTTCCCACAATATAAACAGCGTGCCTGCCCAATGACGTTATAACTGTAGAATGATCGAGGGCGAGTTCTTGGTTTCTTATGTGGGTTTATTGTTAGGCAGTTTCATTAACGTCCTCCCAGCGCGGTAACAACACACAACAACAGCAGTCACGTTTTCGTCTACCGTAAAGCAGTTTGTCTGCCGTAAACAGCAATGTTGTGACACTCTTAAACAGGACAATATTGCCATCTACTGTACATGCATATGTGACAATAACATCTAGGGCTTTTAGAGAGTGCAGTGCACAACTGCGCACACAACAAGGAGACGAAGCAGAATGCATCATCAGAGAGGGTGTTCAGCATGGTTAGAAAAATAGTGACAGAGAATAGAACAAGGATGGACAATTCAACCCTTAACTCAACAATGAGTGTTATGTGTGTGTATATGTGTAAATAAATGAACACTGAAATTCAATTATTTCTTTTATATATACATATATATATATATATATATATATATATATATATAATAAAATAAATATATATATATATATATAGCTAGAATTCAAGCAGTAGTAAATGGATGGATGGATAGCTGGAATTCACTGAAAGTCAAGTATTTCTTATATATGTGTATATATATACATATATATATGTGTGTGTGTGTATATATATATATATATATATATATATATATATATATATATATATATATATCAGTGACGTGCAGTCACTAGAGGCAGGTGAGGCCCCGCCTCACCTGCCTCATGGAAAGAAAAAAAATGTAAAAAGAAAAAAAATTAATTAAATTGTTATATGTATCCAGTGATTATACGATAAAGTTATTTTCCATTTAACTTCATCAGTTTTAGATTATGTTTATTCAAAATCGCTGAATTTTCACATTTGCCGTTCAAATAATGAGAAGAGACGGTGCGGTGATCAGCAGCCAGTTGAGGCACGTCACTCAGTGCCTCAACATGGATTCCGGACTCGGCTAACTGCTGGCCTGCTGTGCAGTGAGACCGTATTGCTATATGAACTATATTATACATTTCCATAGTTTAGTTAGCTGAGGTATATACTGTACAGTGTATTTTGTCAACAACTCTATGTGTGTAACGTATTTCTTGTGCTGAGCGATCATAAAACGGCTGCAAAAGACGCACTGGCTGAGGCTCCAGTAATCCCGCCTCCTGCACCCCCGCCGTAGAATTGTTATATCAACTAAAGCCCACACTTAAACTTTCCACGTGCAAGATTTAATCTATTTAAAAAAGTTATTTCATAAGAAGCCAAAAAGTGCAAAAACAATAATGTTCGTGTTGGAGGAGTTGTGAATGACTGCAGGGCCACAACATTAGGTGCACCTGCAGATTGCAGGTGTATCTAATTCACAACTCCTCCAACACGAACATTATTGTTTTTGCACTTTTTGGCTTCTTATTAAATAACTTTTGTAACCTATTTTCATGGGCTTTCCTCTTTGTGATGTTAAGTTCCTGTTATGCGCTGTTATACAGTATATGCCTTGAGCTCTTATTTTGAAGGCGCTAAGAGCTGAAGTGATGACACGGAGTGGAGCGGAAGTTTTTGAAAGAAGGTAAATAAAGTGGTCCTCGTGTAAACTGGAGCCTCCGTGTTTGTTATTTTGTAGTTTCATACAGTATAGGCGACATTTATAAACCCTCGGTTACACTTTTTTAAATAGATTCAATCTTGCACGTGGAAAGTTGAAGTGAGGGCTTTAGTTGATATAACACTCCCGTCAGGGGTGCATTAATCCAGCACAACAGCGGCGCATGGACTTAATTTATAAGTAAAGGTAACACCATAATAACGTTTTTTTTATTAAATGTGCTTTTTTGTGTGCTACAGTTTGTATGTGTAAAGTTAAAGTTAAGTTAAAGTACCAATGATTGTCACACACACACTAGGTGTAATGAAATTTGTCTTCTGCATTTGACCCATCCCCTTGATCACCCCCTGGGAGGTGAGGGGAGCAGTGGGCAGCAGCGCCCGGGAATCATTTTTGGTGATTTAACCCCCAATTCCAACCCTTGATGCTGAGTGCCAAGCAGGGAAGAATGCTGGTATGAGCTTTTAAACATAACCCGTTAACTGCTGCCAATCAAATGGTGAATAAGATACTCTTTAGGGTTCATATGTTTGTAAATCTGACTGTGATGAAGTCAGTGCCTCACCAGCCATCAACCTCACCGCACGTCACTGATATATATATATATATATATATATATATATATATATATATATATATATATATATATATATATGTATATATATATGTATATATATATATATATATATATATGAAATACTTGACTTGGTGAATTCTAGCTGTAAATATACTCCACCCCTCTTAACCACGCCCCCACCCCCACCCCTGACCACACCCCGCCCCCACCCCCCGAAATCGGAGGTCTCAAGGTTGGCAAGTATGATGTAAGACTTGACCTCATATACTGTATGAACACTATTTTTATCTATATGGACAAAAAGTGCATTTACGTCTTATGTCCATAAGGTGCCATCATTCACATGTATTTGTATTTATTTATAGTATTATTTTGTTTCTGCCATATTACTTTGTTTATAATGCTTGTGTTGCTTTCATATGCACATTCAACCTTCTACCTGAGGTACATATATACATTTCTATTTTTTGTGGGGGGTTTTTTTTTAGATAAAACTTGGTTCAAGGATTTCAGTATAAGTAGTTTTTGAAAATTTTGAGCACATTTAAAATTACTGCGATAATAATGATAACCGTGATAATTTTGGTGATAATAACCGTAATACAAAATTTTCATACCGTGACATCCCTAGTCTCAATCAATCAATCAATGTTTATTTATATAGCCCTAAATCACAAGTGTCTCAAAGGGCTGCACAAGCCACAACGACATCCGCGGTACAGAGCCCACATAAGGGCAAGGAAAAACTCACAACCCAGTGGGACGTCGATGTGAATGACTATGAGAAACCTTGGAGAGGACCGGATGCAATGGACGTCGAGTGGGTCTGACATAATATAGTGAAAGTCCAGTCCATAGTGGATCCAACATAATAGTGTAGTACAAGGTAATGTCAGTACAAACCTACTCTTTCAACTCTAAGGGTATCTGCTGCATTAAAATATGTTTAGCTCATAGACAATACCTATTACTGTATTAGTATTGTTTGTTTGAACATTTGATTTAGTTGAGAAACTTTCTGTCATGGCATCCAGTTTATTCTCTACTCTATTAGTAGTGTTTGTGAGCAGAACTAAACGTAAAGAAAGGACAAGAGATAACATTAGTTTGTGTTCTTTTGTGGTTGCTATGCCTAAATATAACTAGAAGACCTGCTTGTGCAAATAAACTAACGTCATGTTAAGTCCTAGTAATAAATATTGTTATTGTTGGTCCAATCCACCGTACTTTTATTCTCCATTTTCATAACAGAAACTAAAACGTATTTGTTGTTGTGGAGGAAAGACAAGTGTTTTATTCTACACGGATGACCACATTATAACATCTTTGGTGATATTTGCATCAAGAAAATATCCGCCATAGTATTAATAAAGTAGTTTAACAAATCTCAACAGCATATACTGAGTCTTGTTATCATTAGCAAACATTGCTGAACAACAGGGACATCTACAGCTAAATAATGAGACAAAATATCAACTTCACAGCATAAAAACAACTGCAGACATGAACTGTAGATGAAACTAATATTTGTAGCAGGAAATCAACTGCAAACAAACTTATCATTTTTCTCATTAGCGTCACGATCACAGCAGCACTCGTTATGTCAATCAAATACGTTACTTAGCGATGCACCAATAAGTCCAACTTTGTCTTTCACCCATTAATGTTTAATGTGTGAACCCCCTCACATGTAAAGACATGATGTGCCCCCAATCTTTTCTTCTCTAAATCCTTGTAAGTGTCAAATTAAGTGAGGTAGCAGTAACCTCTTGGTGATGATAAATGGTTTAGTTAAAATATTATTTTTAAGAGTATAAAAATCCACTCCATCCTACAAACCCCGTTTCCATATGAGTTGGGAAATTGTGTTAGATGTAAATATAAACGGAATACAATGATTTGCAAATCATTTTCAACCCATATTCAGTTAAATATGCTACAAAGACAACATATTTGATGTTCAAACTGATAAACATTTTTTTTTTGTTGCAAATAATCATTAACTTTAGAATTTGATGCCAGCAACACGTGACAAAGAAGTTGGGAAAGGTTGCAATAAATACTGATAAAGTTGAGGAATGCTCATCAAACACTTATTTGGAACATCCCACAGGTGAACAGGAAAATTGGGAACAGGTGGATGCCATGATTGGGTATGAAAGTAGATTCCATGAAATGCTCAGTCATTCACAAACAAGGATGGGGCGAGGGTCACCACTTTGTCAACAAATGCGTGAGCAAATTGTTGAACAGTTTAAGAAAAACCTTTCTCAACCAGCTATTGCAAGGAATTTAGGGATTTCACCATCTACGGTCCGTAATATCATCAAAGGGTTCAGAGAATCTGGAGAAATCACTGCACGTAAGCAGCTAAGCCTGTGACCTTCGATCCCTCAGGCTGTACTGCATCAGCAAGCGACATCAGTGTGTAAAGGATATCACTACATGGGCTCAGGAACACTTCAGAAACCCACTGTCAGTAACTACAGTTGGTCGCTACATCTGTAAGTGCAAGTTAAAACTCTCCTATGCAAGGCGAAAACCGTTTATCAACAACACTCAGAAACGCCGTCGGCTTCGCTGGGCCTGAGCTCATCTAAGATGGACTGATACAAAGTGGAAAAGTGTTCTGTGGTCTGACGAGTCCACATTTCAAATTGTTTTTGGAAACTGAGGACGTCGTGTCCTCCGGACCAAAGAGGAAAAGAACCATCCGGATTGTTATAGGCGCAAAGTTGAAAAGCCAGCATCTGTGATGGTATGGGGGTGTATTAGTGCCCAAGACATGGGTAACTTACACATCTGTGAAGGCACCATTAATGCTGAAAGGTACATACAGGTTTTGGAGCAACATATGTTGTCATCCAAGCAACGTTACCATGGACGCCCCTGCTTATTTCAGCAAGACAATGCCAAGCCACGTGTTACATCAACGTGGCTTCATAGTAAAAGAGTGCGGGTACTAGACTGGCCTGCCTGTAGTCCAGACCTGTCTCCCATTGAAAATGTGTGGCGCATTATGAAGCCTAAAATACCACAACAGAGACCCCCGGACTGTTGAACAACTTAAGCTGTACATCAAGCAAGAATGGGAAAGAATTCCACCTGAGAAGCTTCAAAAATGTGTCTCCTCAGTTCCCAAGTGCAAGTGTAGTGCATTCAATTGAATATGGGTTGAAAAGGATGTGCAAATCATTGTATTCCGTTTATATTTACATCTAACACAATTTCCCAACTCATATGGAAACGGGGTTTGTATTTTAAATATTTTTTCATGATCGCTTTTATATTTGCCTGTAAACCTTTCAAAATAAGCCTAAATCTGCACTGATGCAGGTAAATAAGCAGTAATCTAATGGGCTTGAAAGCCAGAAGTGCCTCTAGGTCATGTGATTGCAACCCACCTATAGAACATGAATAAACCTATTTTAATAAGATTTATTTTGGGTACCTGTGTCAATGATCAGTGAAAAGCTACAAGCTTAAATTCTCGAATAAACCAACTAATGGGTTAAAAGTAGTCATGTCCGATAATGGCTTTTTGCCGATATCCGATATTCCGATATTGTCCAACTCTTTAATTACCGATACCGATATCAACCGATACATACAGTCGTGGAATTAACACATTATTATGCCTAATTTGGACAACCAGGTATGGTGAAGATAAGGTACTTTTAAAAAAATTAATAAAATAAAATAAGATAAATAAATTAAAAACATTTTCTTGAATAAAAAAGAAAATAAAAACAGTTACATAGAAACTAGTAATGAATGAAAATGAGTAAAATTAACTGTTAAAGGTTAGTACTATTAGTGGACCAGCAGCACGCACAATCATGTGTGCTTACGGACTGTATCCCTTGCAGACTGTATTGATATATATTGATATATAATGTAGGAGCCAGAATATTAATAACAGAAAGAAACAACCCTTTTGTGCGAATGAGTGTGAATGGGGAAAGAGGTTTTTTGGGTTGGTGCACCTAATTGTAAGTGTATCTTGTGTTTTTTAAGGTTGATTTAATAAAAAAACGATACCGATAATCAAAAAACCGATACCGATAATTTCCGATATTACATTTTAATGCATTTATCGGCCGATAATATCAGCAGGCCGATATTATCGGACATCTCCAGTTAGAAGTGTATTATTTATTTACAAAACCTGTTGCTTTTCCAAAGTATCAATGTTGGTATTGGCAATATCAGTAACTGTTTTACAAAACCCAAAACCAGTGAAGTTGGCACGTTGTGTAAATGGTAAATAAAAACAGAATACAATGATTTGCAAATCATTTTCAACTTATATTCAATTGAATAGACTGCAAGACAAGATATTTCACGTTCGAACTGGTAAACTTTGTTATTTTTGGCAAATATTAGCTCATTTGGAATTTGATGCCTGCAACATGTTTCAAAAAAGCTGGCACAAGTGGCAAAAAAGACTGAGAAAGTTGAGGAATGCTCATCAAACACTTATTTGGAACATCCCACAAGTGAACAGGCTCATTGGGAACAGGTGGGTGCCATGATTGGGTAAAAAAGCAAACAAGGATGGGGCGAGGGTCACCACTTTGTCAACAAAGGCCTGAGCAAATTGTCCAACAGTTTAAGAACAACTATTGCAAGGAATTTAGGGATTTCCCCATCTACGGTCCGTAATATCATCAAAAGGTTCAGAGAATCTGGAGAAATCACTGCACGTAAGCGATGATATTACGGACCTTCGATCCTTCAGGCGGTACTGCATCAAAAAGCGATATCGGTGTGTAAAGGATATCACCACATGGGCTCAGGAACACTTCAGAAACCCACTGTCAGTAACTACAGTTGATCGCTACATCTGTAAGTGCAAGTTAAAACTCTCCTATGCAAGGCGAAAACCGTTTATCAACAACACCCAGAAACGCCGTCGGCTTCGCTGGGCCTGAACTCATCTAAGATGGACTGATACAAAGTGGAAAAGTGTTCTGTGGTCTGACGAGTCCACATTTCAAATTGTTTTTGGAAACTGTGGACGTCGTGTCCTCCGGACCAAAGAGGAAAAGAACCATCCGGATTGTTATAGGCGCAAAGTTGAAAAGCCAGCATCTGTGATGGTATGGGGGTGTATTAGTGCCCAAGACATGGGTAACTTACACATCTGTGAAGGCGCCATTAATGCTGAAAGGTACATACAGGTTTTGGAGCAACATATGTTGCCATCCAAGCAACGTTACCATGGACGCCCCTGCTTATTTCAGCAAGACAATGCCAAGCCACGTGTTACATCAACGTGGCTTCATAGTAAAAGAGTGCGGGTACTAGACTGGCCTGCCTGTAGTCCAGACCTGTCTCCCATTGAAAATGTGTGGCGCATTATGAAGCCTAAAATACCACAACAGAGACCCCCGGACTGTTGAACAACTTAAGCTGTACATCAAGCAAGAATGGGAAAGAATTACACCTGAAAAGCTTCAAAAATGTGTCTCCTCAGTTCCCAAACGTTTACTGAGTGTTGTTAAAAGGAAAGGCCATGTAACACAGTGGTAAAAATGCCCCTTTTTTGCAATGTGTTGCTGCCATTAAATTCTAAGTTAATGATTATTTGCAAAAAAAAATTACGTTTCTCAGTGTGAACATTAAATATCTTGTCTTTGCAGTCTATTCAATTGAATATAAGTTGAAAAGGATTTGCAAATCATTGTATTCTGCTTTTATTTACCATTTACACAACGTGCCAACTTCACTGGTTTTGGGTTTTGTATTTGAGCTGCATGATTATTTCTCATCTATATGATTGCCAATGTTTGTGATGTTTTCAATAATATTATTTTCCTTCTATTTGTCAGGTGAGAATCTTTGTCAACCAGATTTTCGATCCTGCGTACATTTCTGCTGGCGGGAATCCCGACTACCGCAGCGACCTGTTGGCCATCCGTTTTGCCTCCTTCAACCCCATTCTGGACCCGTGGGTGTACATCCTGTGCAGGAAGAACCTGCTCCTCAAAGGTTGTGGGCGGCTGAAGCGGGCGATGACCCGAGTGAAAGAAAGCGCCGGTGACAACATAGGCTGGGTCGGGGGTCAGGACTCCCCGCCGTCTTTGAACACAAACGACACCAGCTACGCGTCGCTGCGCAGGAAAGACGTGGAGCAGCGAGCGGCCGTCGGGAACGCTCGGTCTTTCACGGACTTCGCCCTGAGACACGCGTGGGACTACGACACGGCTCGGGTCAACTTCCACCCGTTCAGCGTCGAACCGACCGCCGTGCAAGGAGGCGAAGAGGAAGTAGCGGCCGATCCGAAGCAGGAGTCGGAGTCGGTGAAGGCGTCACCGGGACATGCGCACGCCAGAAGAGGCGAGATGGTCACGTGCACATTCAGCACCCCGAGCTCATGTCAGTCACTGAAATACCTTTAATGAACTGCTTTTTAGAACTCTTTAGAATGGTCTCAACTAGAGATGTCCGATAATGGCTTTTCTGCCCATTTCCGATATTGTCCAACTCTTAATTACCGATATCAACCGAAACCAATATATACAGTCGTGGAATTAACACATTATTATGCCTAATTTGGTAGTGATGCCCCGCTGGATGCATTAAACAATGTAACTTTACCATGAATTGATTAACTTAAGCAAGTTGAAAAACTTATTCGGGTGTTACCATTTAGTGGTCAATTGTACGGAATATGTACTGTACTGTGCAATCTACTAATACAAGTTTCAATCAATCAATCAATCAAAAAGACCAATCTAAGTGTAAGACTAGATCTCACCAATCTAAGTCTAAGACTAGATGTGACCAATCTAAGTCTAAGACTAGATGTGACTAATCTAAGTCAAAGACTAGATCTGACCAATCTAAGTCAAAGACTAGATGTGACCAATCTAAGTCAAAGACTAGATCTGACCAATCTAAGTCAAAGACTAGATCTGACCAATCTAAGTCAAAGACTAGATCTGACCAATCTAAGTCAAAGACTAGATCTGACCAATCTAAGTCAAAGACTAGATCTGACCAATCTAAGTCAAAGACTAGATCTGACCAATCGAAGACTAAGACTAGATGTGACTAATCTAAGTCTAAGACTAGATGTGACTAATCTAAGTCAAAGACTAGATATGACCAATCTAAGTAAAAGACTAGATGTGACTAATCTAAGTCAAAGACTAGATCTGACCAATCTAAGTCAAAGACTAGATGTGACTAATCTAAGTCAAAGACTAGATCTGACCAATTTAAGTCTAAGACTAGATGTGACTAATCTAAGTCCAAGACTACATGTGACTAATCTAAGTCAAAGACTAGATCTGACCAATCTAAGTCAAAGACTAGATGTGACTAATCTAAGTCAAAGACTAGATCTGACCAATCGAAGTCTAAGACTAGATGTGACTAATCTAAGTCTAAGACTAGATGTGACAAATCTAAGTCAAAGACTAGATATGACCAATCTAAGTCAAAGACTAGATGTGACTAATTTAAGTCAAAGACTAGATGTGACCAATCGAAGACTAAGACTAGATGTGACTAATCTAAGTCTAGACTAGATGTGACTAATCTAAGTCAAAGACTAGATATGACCAATCTAAATCAAAGACTAGATGTGACTAATCTAAGTCAAAGACTAGATCTGACCAATTTAAGTCGAAGACTAGATGTGACTAATCTAAGTCAAAGACTAGATGTGACTAATCTAAGTCAAAGACTAGATCTGACCAATCGAAGTCTAAGACTAGATGTGACTAATCTAAGTCAAAGACTAGATCTGACCAATCGAAGTCTAAGACTAGATGTGACTAATCTAAGTCAAAGACTAGATCTGACCAATCGAAGTCTAAGACTAGATGTGACTAATCTAAGTCAAAGACTAGATGTGACTAATCTAAGTCAAAGACTAGATCTGACCAATCGAAGACTAAGACTAGATGTGTCTAATCTAAGTCTAGACTAGATGTGACTAATCTAAGTCAAAGACTAGATATGACCAATCTAAGTCAAAGACTAGATCTGACCAATTTAAGTCGAAGACTAGATGTGACTAATCTAAGTCTAAGACTAGATGTGACTAATCTAAGTCAAAGACTAGATCTGACCAATCTAAGTCAAAGACTAGATGTGACTAATCTAAGTCAAAGACTAGATCTGACCAATCTAAGTCAAAGACTAGATCTGACCAATCAAAGACTAAGACTAGATGTGACTAATCTAAGTCTAAGATTAGATGTGACTAATCTAAGTCAAAGACTAGAGCTGACCAATCTAAGTCAAAGACTAGATGTGACTAATCTAAGTCAAAGACTAGATCTGACCAATCGAAGACTAAGACTAGATGTGACTAATCTAAGTCTAGACTAGATGTGACTAATCTAAGTCAAAGACTAGATGTGACTAATCTAAGTCAAAGACTAGATCTGACCAATTTAAGTCGAAGACTAGATGTGACTAATCTAAGTCTAAGACTAGATGTGACTAATCTAAGTCAAAGACTAGATCTGACCAATCTAAGTCAAAGACTAGATGTGACTAATCTAAGTCAAAGACTAGATCTGACCAATCTAAGTCAAAGACTAGATCTGACCAATCAAAGACTAAGACTAGATGTGACTAATCTAAGTCTAAGATTAGATGTGACTAATCTAAGTCAAAGACTAGAGCTGACCAATCTAAGTCAAAGACTAGATGTGACTAATCTAAATCAAAGACTAGATCTGACCAATTTAAGTCTAAGACTAGATGTGACTAATCTAAGTCTAAGACTAGATGTGACTAATCTAAGTCAAAGACTAGATCTGACCAATCTAAGTCAAAGACTAGATGTGACTAATCTAAGTCAAAGACTAGATCTGACCAATCGAAGACTAAGACTAGATGTGACCAATCTAAGTCTAAGACTAGATGTGACTAATCTAAGTCAAAGACTAGATCTGACCAATCTAAGTCTAGATGTGACTAATCTAAGTCAAAGACTAGATCTGACCAATTTAAGTCTAAGACTAGATGTGACTAATCTAAGTCTAAGACTAGATGTGACTAATCTAAGTCAAAGACTAGATCTGACCAATCTAAGTCAAAGACTAGATGTGACTAATCTAAGTCAAAGACTAGATCTGACCAATCTAAGTCAAAGACTAGATCTGACCAATCGAAGACTAAGACTAGATGTGACCAATCTAAGTCTAAGACTAGATGTGACTAATCTAAGTCAAAGACTAGATATGACCAATCTAAGTCAAAGACTAGATGTGACTAATCTAAGTCTAAGACTAGATGTGACTAATCTAAGTCAAAGACTAGATGTGACCAATCGAAGTCAAAGACTAGATGTGACTAATCTAAGTCAAAGACTAAATCTGACCAATCTAAGTCTAAGACTAGATGTGACTAATCTAAGTCAAAGACTAGATCTGACCAATCTAAGTCAAAGACTAGATGTGACTAATCTAAGTCAAAGACTAGATCTGACCAATCGAAGACTAAGACTAGATGTGACTAATCTAAGTCTAGACTAGATGTGACTAATCTAAGTCAAAGACTAGATATGACCAATCTAAATCAAAGACTAGATGTGACTAATCTAAGTCAAAGACTAGATCTGACCAATTTAAGTCGAAGACTAGATGTGACTAATCTAAGTCTAAGACTAGATGTGACTAATCTAAGTCAAAGACTAGATCTGACCAATCTAAGTCAAAGACTAGATGTGACTAATCTAAGTCAAAGACTAGATCTGACCAATCTAAGTCAAAGACTAGATCTGACCAATCAAAGACTAAGACTAGATGTGACTAATCTAAGTCCAAGATTAGATGTGACTAATCTAAGTCAAAGACTAGAGCTGACCAATCTAAGTCAAAGACTAGATGTGACTAATCTAAGTCAAAGACTAGATCTGACCAATTTAAGTCTAAGACTAGATGTGACTAATCTAAGTCTAAGACTAGATGTGACTAATCTAAGTCAAAGACTAGATCTGACCAATCTAAGTCAAAGACTAGATGTGACTAATCTAAGTCAAAGACTAGATCTGACCAATCGAAGACTAAGACTAGATGTGACCAATCTAAGTCTAAGACTAGATGTGACTAATCTAAGTCAAAGACTAGATCTGACCAATCTAAGTCTAGATGTGACTAATCTAAGTCAAAGACTAGATCTGACCAATTTAAGTCTAAGACTAGTTGTGACTAATCTAAATCTAAGACTAGATGTGACTAATCTAAGTCAAAGACTAGATCTGACCAATCTAAGTCAAAGACTAGATGTGACTAATCTAAGTCAAAGACTAGATCTGACCAATCTAAGTCAAAGACTAGATCTGACCAATCGAAGACTAAGACTAGATGTGACCAATCTAAGTCTAAGACTAGATGTGACTAATCTAAGTCAAAGACTAGATCTGACCAATCTAAGTCAAAGACTAGATCTGACCAATCGAAGACTAAGACTAGATGTGACCAATCTAAGTCTAAGACTAGATGTGACTAATCTAAGTCAAAGACTAGATCTGACCAATCGAAGACTAAGACTAGATGTGACCAATCTAAGTCTAAGACTAGATGTGACTAATCTAAGTCAAAGACTAGATCTGACCAATCTAAGTCTAGATGTGACTAATCTAAGTCAAAGACTAGATCTGACCAATTTAAGTCTAAGACTAGTTGTGACTAATCTAAATCTAAGACTAGATGTGACTAATCTAAGTCAAAGACTAGATCTGACCAATCTAAGTCAAAGACTAGATGTGACTAATCTAAGTCAAAGACTAGATCTGACCAATCTAAGTCAAAGACTAGATCTGACCAATCGAAGACTAAGACTAGATGTGACCAATCTAAGTCTAAGACTAGATGTGACTAATCTAAGTCAAAGACTAGATCTGACCAATCTAAGTCAAAGACTAGATCTGACCAATCGAAGACTAAGACTAGATGTGACCAATCTAAGTCTAAGACTAGATGTGACTAATCTAAGTCAAAGACTAGATCTGACCAATCGAAGACTAAGACTAGATGTGACCAATCTAAGTCTAAGACTAGATGTGACTAATCTAAGTCAAAGACTAGATCTGACCAATCTAAGTCTAGATGTGACTAATCTAAGTCAAAGACTAGATCTGACCAATTTAAGTCTAAGACTAGTTGTGACTAATCTAAATCTAAGACTAGATGTGACTAATCTAAGTCAAAGACTAGATCTGACCAATCTAAGTCAAAGACTAGATGTGACTAATCTAAGTCAAAGACTAGATCTGACCAATCTAAGTCAAAGACTAGATCTGACCAATCGAAGACTAAGACTAGATGTGACCAATCTAAGTCTAAGACTAGATGTGACTAATCTAAGTCAAAGACTAGATATGACCAATCTAAGTCAAAGACTAGATGTGACTAATCTAAGTCTAAGACTAGATGTGACTAATCTAAGTCAAAGACTAGATGTGACCAATCGAAGTCAAAGACTAGATGTGACTAATCTAAGTCAAAGACTAAATCTGACCAATCTAAATCTAAGACTAGATCTGACCAATCTAGAAACAAGGTTTTCCAAAATAAGAGAACAACTTCAACTCCAGTTATGGAAAAAAGTGCCAACATGGCACTTTTTTAACCCTAACCCTAACCCTATTATTGAAGTCACAAAGTGCATTATTTTTTTAACATGCCTCAAAACAGCAGCTTGGAAATTGGGACATGCTCTCCCTGAGATAATCCTGATACTCACTACAACTATGGGAAATACTATACTTTGACTTTCACAAAGTGCATTATTTTTTTTCAAACATGCCTCAAAACAACAAAGGCACACATCTTCAGTCCAGAGTATACTAGACTACGTCCGTGTTTTACCGGCTGTGTACCGCTCCGTACAGCGGCGTTTTAAAAAGTCATTCATTTTACTTTTTGGAACCGATACCGATAATTTCCGATATTACATTTTAAAGCATTTATCGGCCGATACTATCGGACATCTCTAGTCTCAACAGTGGCAGCTGGCATGAATGTGTCACCACCATCACTGGACGCAACATTAGGAACACCTGCCCGCACACCAACAGCGTCCTATAGCTGGGTTGCAAGGTTTCAGGTGATGGTCTAGACCAGGGGTAGGGAACCTATGGCTCTCGAGTCAGATGTGGCTCTTTTGATGACCGCATCTGGCTCTCAGATCAATCTTAGCTGACATTGCTTAACACGATAAGTCAAGTGTTTTTCAACCGTTTCTGAGCCAAGGCATTGAAAAAATTCTGAGGCACACCACCAGCAGAAAACATAAAAAAAAAAATGAAACTCAGTAGTTGATATTGACAATAAAAAGTCATTCTCGCAATTTTTGGATATGAATTCAAACCATAACCAAGCATGCATCACTATAGCTCTTGTCTCATTGTAGGTGCACTGTCACGACCTGTCACATCACCCCCTGACTTATTTGGAGATTTTGGGTGTTTTCCTGTGTGTCTTGCGCTCCTATTTTGTTGGCTTTTCCTCTTTTGTTGCTATTTTCCTGTAGCAGTTTCATGTCTTCCTTTGAGCGCTATTCCCCGCACCCGCTTTGTTTTAGCAATCAAGACTATTTAAGTTGTGCGGACGCTA
Source organism: Nerophis lumbriciformis (assembly GCF_033978685.3). Classification (NCBI taxonomy): domain Eukaryota; kingdom Metazoa; phylum Chordata; class Actinopteri; order Syngnathiformes; family Syngnathidae; genus Nerophis; species Nerophis lumbriciformis. The sequence goes on from NC_084550.2 coordinate 64,948,962, forward strand.
TCCTTCTTTGTGGGGACATTGTTGATTGTCTGTTCTGCACGCTGTAAGTCTTTGCTGTCGTCCAGCATTCTGTTTTTGTTTACTTTGCAGCCAGTTCAGTTTTAGTGCCTTTTCTTAGCGGCACTCGCCTTTTGTTTATTTTTGGTTTAAGTGTTGGATACCTTTTTACCTACACGTTGCCTCCCGCATGTTGTGATCGCGACTAACCATGTTCCCGACATCGACAAAGCAATTAGCTACCTGCTGCCACCTACTGATATGGAAGAGTATTACACGGTTACTCTGCCGAGCTCTAGACAGCGCCGACACTCAACAACAACACATCATTAGCAGACTCTAATTACTGGTTTGCAAATAATATTTTTAACCCAATTAGGTGAAATGCAGTGACGTGCGGTGAGGTTGATGGCTGGTGAGGCACTGACTTCATCACAGTCAGATTTACAAACATATGAACCCTAAAGAGTATCTTATTCACCATTTGATTGGCAGCAGTTAACGGGTTATGTTTAAAAGCTCATACCAGCATTCTTCCCTGCTTGGCACTCAGCATCAAGGCTTGGAATTGGGGGTTAAATCACCAACAATTATTCCTGGGCGCGGCGCCGCTGCTGCCCACTGCTCCCCTCACCTCCCAGGGGGTGATCAAGGGGATAGGTCAAATGCAGAGGACAAAATTCATTACACCTAGTGTGTGTGTGACAATCATTGGTACTTTAACTTAACTTTAACTTTACACATACAAACTGTAGCACACAAAAAAGCACATTTAATTAAAAAAACGGTATTATGGTCTTACCTTTACTTATAAATGAAGTCCATGCGCCGCTGTTGTGCTGGATTAATGCACCCCTGACGGGAGTGTTATATCAACTAAAGCCCTCACTTCAACTTTCCACGTGCAAGATTGAATCTATTTAAAAAAGTGTAACCGAGGGTTTATAAATGTCGCCTATACTGTATGAAACTACAAAATAACAAACACGGAGGCTCCAGTTTACACGAGGACCACTTTATTTACATTCTTTCAAAAACCTCCGCTCCACTCCAACGTGTCATTACTTCCGCTCTTAGCGCCTTCAAAGTAAGAGCTCAAGGCATATACTGTATAACAGCGCATAACAGGAACTTAACATCACAAAGAGGAAAGCCCATAAAAATACGCTACAAAAGTTATTTAATAAGAAGCCAAAAAGTGCAAAAACAATAATGTTCGTGTTGGAGGAGTTGTGAATTAGGTACACCTGCAGTCTGCAGGTGTACCTAATGTTGTGGCCCTGCAGTCATTCACAACTCCTCCAACACGAACATTATTGTTTTTGCACTTTTTGGCTTCTTATGAAATAACTTTTTTAAATAGATTCAATCTTGCACGTGGATAGTTTAAGTGTGGGCTTTAGTTGATATAACACTCCCGTCAGGGGGTGCTTTCTACGGCGGGGGTGCAGGAGGCGGGATTACTGCGAGCCTCAGCCAGTGCGTCTTTTGCAGCCGTTTTATGATCGCTCAGCACAAGAAATACGTTACACACATGCAGTTGTTGACAAAATACACTGTACATTATATACCTCAGCTAACTAAACTATGGAAATGTATAATATAATTCATATAGCAATACAGTCTCACTGCACAGCAGGCCAGCAGTTAGCCGAGTCCGCAATCCATGTTGAGGCACTGAGTGACGTGCCTCAACTGGCTGCTGTTCACCGCACCGTCTCTTCTCAGTATTTGAACGGCAAATGTGAAAATTCAGCGATTTTAAATAAAAAATAATCTAAAACTGGTGAAGTTAAATGGAAAATAACTTTATAGTATAATCACTGAATACATATAACAATTTAATAAAAATGTTTTCTTTTTACATTTTTTTTTTCTTTCCATGATCCTCTAGTGACTGCACGTCACTGGTGAAATTATATAATCTCCCACGGCACACCAGACTGTATCTCGCGGCACAGTGGTTGGAAAACACAGCGATAAGTAATGAATAATTCCGCTGGTAATCACCGTGTGAAAAATAACGTTCAACATATAAAACATTCTCATGCATTTTAATCCATCCATCCGTTTTCTACCGCGCCTGTTCAAGAAGTCGCATTTATGGTAAGAACTATTTTATTCATTATTGGTTAGCTTAAGACTGCGGTATAGCTCGGTTGGTAGAGTGGCCGTGCCAGCAACTTGAGGGTTCCAGGTTCGATCCCCGCTTCCGCCATCCTAGTCACTGCCATTGTGTCCTTGGGCAAGACACTTTACCCACTTGCTCCCAGTGCCACCCACACTGGTTTAAATGTAACTTAGATATTGGGTTTCACTATGTAAAGCGCTTTGAGTCGCTTGAGAAAAAGCGCTATATAAATGTAATTCACTTCACTTCACTTCACTTCAGAATAACAATGTTATTAAAAAGAAGAAGAGACTCATTATACTCAAAAAATGTTGGTCTTACTTAAAAATGCACACATTTAGTCGTATCCAGTGTTAAAAAATATTATATGGCTCTCACGGAAATACCGTATATTACCAAATAGTAGCCCGGGCGTTTATTTCACAAAATGGGGTCAGACCCCGGGCGGCTATTAGGACATGGGCGGTTATTTGCACAAGGCTTTTATTTATTTTTGCACCAACCTGCACCAGGCCATTATTTGGTTACAATGGTTACTGTCCAGTAGTTTTTTTTTCGTACAAAAAACTTTAAATGTAAAAGCTATTGTAAACATACAAAGAAAAAAACAAGAGATCAACATGAGGTAGGCTATCAAAAGACAAGAGATCAACAAGGCCTCAACATGGCAGGAGTGCAACAATTGTCAAATAGAATACCAATACTAAAAATAAATAAACTTTTTAAATAAAGCAGCCTACCGGGAAAAATAAAATTATGGTACCACGTACTCAAGTATAAAACCCACCATCAAAACAGAACAATTATACTGTCACTTAAATAAAATAAAGGCTACAGTACTCCAAGTTTTAAATAAAGAAGCATACGTGATGTATCCACTGACACAAATTAGCATCAAGCTCGTCGCTCACTTTCTTCCTACCTCCACCAGATAAGCGAGCCCGTTTTCCATCGATTGCCGACTGAGATAGTAGTTCTCCCTTTTTTTGTTTCCATTCTCGTACACGTTTTGGGTCAACTTTAAACTGCCTGGCCGCTGCCAAACAAGAATTCTGCTCCGCATACTTCACAACCGCTAGCTTGAACTTTAAGTCAAACTTTCTGTTCTTCTTCCCCCTTAAAGTATTCCCGTCCATCAGTTGTGGTGTACCGGTATCCTGTTCATTCAACTCACTGCTACTTGCCATGCTGAAACTTTTCCTCGTGGGTTTGTTGTTGTCGTTGAGTGTGTGTTACGCTATATGCGGTGACCCATTGCAGTATGTTGATTACCCAGAATCCCCACGTAACGTCTGCTGTTACCGTAATGACCAGAATTATTGCACCTTTGCTTTTCCTTTTAGCTTATAAATTGGGTTTAAGGAAATCAATATGATTTTAATCCAAATTATGCAAATAACAGCCCATGGGCGGCTATTTGGACATGGGCGGTTATTAGGAAGAGGCGGTTAATTCACAAAATGGGGTCAGACCCCGGGCGGCTATTAGGACATGGGCGGTTATTTGCACAAGGGCGTTTATTTGGTAGTATACGGTACATTTTAAAATATTTGGCTTTCATGGCTCTCTCAGCCAAAAAGGTTCCCGACCCCTGGTCTAGACTCTGGAGTCCTGTTTATTTACCTGCATCAGTGCATATTTGGGTTGATTTTGAAAGGTTTGGAGACAACTATATCATCTGGAAAAATATTTAAAATAAGATGGAGTGCATTTACACACCCTTACGTCAAATCATTTTTGAAATATTTAAACCATTCATCATCACCGAAGTAGACGTTACTGCTCACTTCCTTTGACACTTACAAGGATTTAGAGAAGAAAAGATTAGAGGCACATCATGTCTTTACATCTGAGGGGTCCATACATTAAACATTAAAGGGTGAAAGACAAAGTTGGACTTATCGGTGTATTGCTAAGTAACGTATTTGATTGACATAAGGAGTGCTGCTGTGATCGTGACGCCAATGAGAAAAAGGATGAGTTTGTTTGCAGTTGATTTCCTGCTACAAATATTAGTGTCATCTACAATTCATGTCTGCAGTTGTTTTTATGCTGTGAAGTTGATATTTTGTCTCATTATTTAGCTGTAGATGTCCCTGTTGTTCAGCAATGTTTGCGAGCCATATGAAGATTCAGTATATGCTGTTGAGATTCATTCATCTACTTTACTAATACTAAGAAGGATATTTTATTGACGCTAACAAATATCACCAAAGACGCTATAATGTGGTCATCCGTGTAGAATAAAACACTTGTCTTTCCTGTACAACAACAACTAAGTTTTAGTTTTTGTTATGAACATGGACAAAAAAAATACGGTGGATTGGACCAACAATCCCAATATTTATTACTAAGACTTAACATGACGTTCGTTTATTTGCACAAGCAGGTCCTCTAGTTATATTTAGACATAGCAACCACAAAATAACACAAACTAATGCCATCTCTTGTCCATTCTTTATGTTTAGCTCTGCTCTCAAACACTACTAATAGTGTAGAGAATAAACTGGATTGCATCACAGGAAGTTTCTCAAACAAATCAAATGTTCATACAAACATTTTCCAAAGTGATCACCGCAGACACGAGCATGGTCCGATTGTATTCCACAAGATGATGAAAGTGCTATTTTTAATTTTCAGTGCACTTTAGCAGTTTTCCCTGACTTTATTACCACTTTTTTCGGGACTCTCTCTATTCGAACGACTGGAACACCCAAGAACAGAACAGCAATACGACACTTTCTGCCCAAACTCGACACTCGCTCTCACTTGTTTTAATGCTACGCTCACGCTGCTCGACTGTCGTCTCAATTAAGAAGAAAAACGGACGTGACGTCGTATGCAACCCAGTTAAACCACAGCTCCATCCCTAGCATGATGCAGTAACAATAAACTAAGTATTGTTGTTTTGATACAGCTCGTTTTGGTTGTCATTGGTCTGTGCAGGTGTAGCCAATGTTGTGATAAGTGAGTGTAAGTATAGGGGCTATTGAATCTTTTTAGATTGAGTGGAAGTGTGTATGTAATGGTTCGGCCCATGGATATATTTCAACAAACTGTGACTAATATTCTATTATTATGACGTCAATAGTTAAACCTGCTGGCACAACAAATCTATAATGGTGTGCTTTTTAAATTTTGCCATATTTTTCTTTTTTTTGACAGCCTGTCTAACAACACTGACCCCCATAAAACATCTTATCAGCTTGTGTATTTGAAAAAAAGAACAACATGGAAAGAGGGCCATACCAGCACATGGCGGTGTTTTGATTCCGGTGTCACTTCAGGGTTGGTCTGTTTTAGAACCGTAAACATGAGCTGCAGGTCCATAAACAAACACAGTGCATTAAAATTCTGCCGTGCCATTTTCCAAGCAAGGAAAAGTATACATAACACGATTACTACATATACCCCATGGGTACAATATTGTCTTCAAATGTAGATATATGTGCTTTTGTTTATAAACACAATGCATGATGGTGTCGAGGTGTACTTTTTAAAGGACATGCTGCTATGTGCCACATAAAAGTGATGCAAGGACAAGTGAATGTATACAACTTAATTCATGTTTTATATCACATACTTGCGTGTATTTTGATACTGCTGTGAGGAAAAAAAATGTGTTGAATGACATGTGGTTTTTGTGCAGAGAAATAAAATGACACTGATGAGCTCATTATTTCCAGTGAGTGACCTACCTGTCATGCACCAGCAGAGGGGGCTAGAACACAAAAAAAACGAGTTAAAGCTGACAGCGAACCTTATTACTTGTAGTTATGTAAGCAGAAATATGTATGGTAATGTGTACTGTATGTTACAATGCCACAATTTAAATAATTCCTTACAAAGTCAAATTGTGCAGTCCACATTTCAACATACTGCTGTTAGGAAAATATAAAGAGAGCCACTTTACCTTTTTAACTGTGTCACGTGACAAGAACTAACTAGCTAACTAACTAACTAGCTAGTTCGAGATGCTAATGTAGCGGGCTACATTTCCAGTGCTCTTTCTCGTCCAACATCACAAATATAGGATTAAAATACACAACAACAGTGCCAGAATATATCAAATTAAAATAATTTGTTCCCAAAAAAGCTGGTCGACACCGAGTTGGACTGAGAGTGACAAACACGTAAACAGGAAGATTAATTAAACAAACCGGAAGTAGTACCGGAAGTACATTAAAAAAAAAAACTATTATTATCGTTAAAAATAACTATTCTGTGCAAAAGTGGGGAATGGGTCTTCTTTGAAAAAAAGATGCAAATTAAAATAATTTGTTCCCAAAAAAAAGATGGTTGACATCGAGTTGGACTGAGAGTGACAAACAGGTAAACAGGAAGATTAATTATAAAATCCGGAAGTACCTCAAAAAAACAACAACCCTATTATCGTTAAAAATACCATTTGGGCAAAAGTGGGGAATGGGCCTTGTTTGACAAAAAGATGCAAATTAAAATCATTTGTTCCCCAAAAAAGCTGGTCGACATCGAGTTGGACTGAGAGTGACAAACAGCTAAACAGGAAGATTAATTATAAAAACCGAAAGTCTTACCGGAAGTACCACAAAAAAAAAACTATTATTATCGTTAAAAATACCTAATCTGGGCAAAAGTGGGAAATGAGCCTTCTTTGAAAAAAAGATGCAAATTAAAATAATTTGTTCCCAAAAAAAAGCTGGTCGACATCGAGTTGGACTGAGAGTGACAAACAGGTAAACAGGAAGATGAATTATACAAACCGGAAGTAGTGCCGGAAGTACATAAAAAAACAACTATTATTATCGTTAAAAATAACTATTCTGGGCAAAAGTGGGGAATGGGTCTTCTTTGAAAAAAATATGCAAATTAAAATAATTTCTTCCCAAAAAAAAGCTGGTCGACATCGAGTTGGACTGAGAGTTCAAAACAGGTAAACAGGAAGATGAATGATAAAAACCGGAAGTAGTACAGGAAGTACAAAAAAAACAAAACAATTATTATTATCGTTAAAAATACCTAATCTGGGTAAAAGTAGGGAATGGGTCTTCTTTGAAAAAAAGATGCTGATTAAAATCATTTGTTCCCAAAAAAAAGCTGGTCGACATCGAGTTGGACTGAGAGTGACAAACAGGTAAAAAGATAGATGAATTATAAAAACCGGAAGTTGTACCGAAAGTATGACAAAAAAAATATATTATTATCGCTAAAAATACCTAATCTGGGCAAAAGTGGGGAATGGCCCTTCTTTGAAAAAAATAAGCAAATTAAAATATTGTTTTCCCAAAAAAAAGCTGGTCGACATCGAGTTGGACTGAGAGTGACAAACAGGTAAAAACATAGATTAATTATAAAAACCGGAAGTGGTACCGGAAGTACCACCCAAAAAAAACCTATTATTATCGTTAAAAATACCTAATCTAGGCAAAAGTGGGGAATGGGCCTTCTTTGAATAAAATATGCTAATTAAAATCATTTGTTCCCAAAAATAAAAAAGCTGGTCGACATCGAGTTGGACTGAGAGTGACAAACAGGTAAAAAGATAGATGAATTATAAAAACCGGAAGTAGGACCGGAAGTACGACAAAAAAAAATATTATCGCTAAAAATACCTAATCTGGGAAAAAAGTGGGGAATGGCCCTTTTTTGAAAAAAAAAGAAGCAAATAAAAATATTTTTTTCCCAAAAAAAAGCTGGTCGACATTGACTTGGACTGAGAGTGACAAACAGGTAAACGGGAGGATGAAATATAAAAACCGTAAGTGGTACCAGAAGTAGAACAAAAAAAAACATTATTATTGTTAAAAATACCTCATCTGGGCAAAAGTAGGTAATGGGCCTTCTTTGAAAAAAAAAAATGCTGATTAAAATCATTTGTTCCCAAAAAAAAGCTGGTCGATATCGAGTTGGACTGAGAGTGACAAACAGGTAAACAGGAAGATGAATTACAAAAACCGGAAGTCGTACCGGAAGTACCACCAAAAAAAACCTATTATTATCGTTAAAAATACCTAATCTAGGCAAAAGTGGGGAATGGGCCTTCTTTGAATAAAATATGCTAATTAAAATAATTTGTTCCCAAAAATAAAAAAGCTGGTCGACATCGAGTTGGACTGAGAGTGACAAACAGGTAAAAAGATAGATGAATTATAAAAACCGGACGTAGGACCGGAAGTACGACAAAAAAAAAAATTATTGCTAAAAATACCTAATCTGGGAAAAAGTGGGGAATGGCCCTTCTTTGAAAAAAAAGAAGCAAATAAAAATATTTTTTTCCCCAAAAAAAGCTGGTCGACATCGACTTGGACTGAGAGTGACAAACAGGTAAACGGGAGGATGAAATATAAAAACCGTAAGTGGTACCGGAAGTAGAACAAAAAAAAACATTATTATTGTTAAAAAATACCTCATCTGGGCAAAAGTAGGGAATGGGTCTTGTTTGAAAAAAAGATGCAAATTAAAAGGAGAAATTAAATGAACAAGTTCAGATGTGTACACATGATTGCATGTTTCCAGTGTAGTTGTTAGGGCTGGTGAGTCAACATCTGCCACAACAGCAATCAATCATCAGACTCAAGTATGTGAGGTACTGTAAAGTAAATATATTTATTATGCACACAATGTCAATCCACTGGACGTCAGTTTGTGGTGAATTTTCAAACTCTATCAAGGTGTTTTTGGTTCTCTCTAGAATAGAAGCAGAATGAAGGTTCCGTATCAGGTGCTCGGTCTGAGTTTTTTGAGGCGCTTCATGACCAGGCTGAAACAAACTTCATGTAGCGTATGGGAGCAGACATTTGGCAATAAATAGATATACATCCACGATACAGAGTTGACTGGAACAGCTCTCATACGAAGCTATAATAAATAAATAACTTATCAGAAATAAATATATTTTACTTTTATACAGTAATACGTGAAGATGCATGGCATCCATTTGGCTGGGCTCACTTGAACGTTGAACCCATTTACTTGTTATTGAACTTCTGGGAAGAGCTGGCATCGGCGTGAGTAGTAAATATTGAACGTTTAGCAGTCTGTTTGCTGCTTTTCCAAGATAAACACAGAGTCGACACTCTGGGTGTCACGCGAGGTGACGCGAAGCAGTCACACGTTCACCTAGTCCACAGAAACAAGTGTTCTCTTTGAGGACGTAACAATGACTCCACACTGTGGCTCCGTGATGGCCTCCTCTGGTCCTTGGCTGCGCCCAAAAAGAGAAACCAATCATTTCCTGTATCTTCTGGTAGCTCCCTCAGCCCATACAGGTGCAGCTGGCAGCGGATAGGGACTGGATGGTCCTCCATGTGGTCTGGGCGTCCATGAAGGACACGGGCTCGTAGCGGTCGGGTCGGCAACAAGGGTGGCTGCTGACCTTGCGGGAGGTGCGTCGCGGGAGCGAGCCGTTCTCCAGGAGGGCTTTCAGCGCCAGGTCGTAGTTCGTCCTGGAAGACTGACAGGTGCCCACGCAAAACTTGAAGAGGACGATCTCGTCCGAGTCGAACCCGAGTCCCAGGTCCCGCACCTTCATCTCTCGCTTTTCTACCCTGCAGTCCCTGCTGCTGTGCTTTGCCTTTCTGTTTTTACCTCGTCCCGCGTCCTCGGCTACGTCTTGCTTCTCTTTCTTCTTCCTCTTCTTCTTTTTCCTGGGAGAGCCTTTAGGTTGCGATTGGCCGGGGTCCGAGGAACGTGGCGCGCGGCCGGCCCAGCGAGTGCTGGGATGATCGTCCACTTCATCGATAACAAAAGGGTCTGAAAATAACAAATAAACACTGTTGTAAAATGACACGTTTGACATTCGCAATGTATCCCAACTGGCATCCTCCATTTTTCTGGAAAGTCGGAGATGGGATTTATGGTTTAACGTCATTTTCCCTCTGCTGTGTTTGGATGGAGACAGGTGTGGACAATATTGGAGACGGACGCATCTGTCCCACACTAAAATTATACAAAGAAAGAGAAAAACTATTTGATGTTGCTTTTATTTTCTCAATACAGCGTCCATCAGCTGCAGTGGGATTTATGGCTCTTTGAAAAGAACTACTTCTCAATATTCGGCTCCCTTCTTTTTGTTTCAATCAATGAAACACCATGCTGCTAGAGCAGTTATACAATTAGATGTGGATTAGAAGTCAGGCGCATGCTTGATAATCATGGCAGACGAACTACACGGACTTTGCTCGGGAGATTTCCCCTCGGTGTAAACGGAGCCAAGCGCTTGGTTTAACGTCATTTTCCCTTTGCTTTCCGCCGTGCGTTTAAGAGCGCTCTGCTGTGTTTGGATGGAGACAGGTGTGGACAATATTGGAGACGGACGCATCTGTCTCACATTAAAAGTATACAACGGAGGAGAAAAACTATTTGATGTTGCTTTTATTTTATCAATACAGCGTCCATCAGCTGCTGTGGGATTGATGGCTCTTTGAAAAGAACGACTTCTCAATATTCGGCTCCCTTCTTTTTGTTTCAATCAATGAAACACCATGCTGCTAGAGCAGTTATACAATTAGATGTGGATTAGAGTCATTGAAATCTGCACCAATATCATTCTATTGGTGGGAATTATCTGTAATACTGATTACAGGGCTCAAATTTAACCGCGGCAAAAGCCGCGACTGCCCTTGTGACTTGCCGTAAAGCCCTAAAAACTGACCATCATCGGCGGCAAGCACATTCCGTGACCGCTCTTGACTTTTTATTTGTTAATGGACTAGGGATGTAATGGTAAACGGTTAAATAATAATTTTTTAATTACCGAAAAAACGTAATTTATTAATGCATTTTAGGCAACACGAAGTCAGGCGCATGCTTCATAATCATGGCAGACGAACTACACAGACTTTGCTCGGGAGATTTCCCCTCGGAGTAAATGGAGCCAAGCGCTTCCCGCCGTGCGTTTAAGAGCGCACTGCTGTGTTTAGATGGAGACAGGTGTGGACAATATTGGAGACGGACGAATCTGTCCCACACTAAAAGTATACAACGAAAGAGAAAAACTATTTGATGTTGGTTTTATTTTCTCAATACAGCGTCCATCAGCTGCTGTGGGATTTATGGCTCTTTGAAAATAACTACTTCTCAATATTTGGATCCCTTTTTTGTTTCAATCAATGAAACACCATGCTGCTAGAGCAGTAATACAATTAAATGTGGATTAGAATCATTGAAATCTGCACAATATCATTCTATTGGTGGGAATTATCTGTAATACTGATTTCAGGGCTCGAATTTAACCACGGAAACCACGGCAAAAGCCGCGACCGCCCTTGTGACTTGCCGTAAAGCCCTAAAAAATTGACGGCAAGAATATGCCGTGACCGCCCTTGACTTTTTACTTGTTAATGGACTAGGGATGTAACGGTAAACGGTTAAATGATAATTCACGATAAAATTAGTAATACCGCCTCATTTTTTAATTACCAAAAAAACGTCACTTATTAATGCATTTTAGGCAACACGAAGTCAGGCGCATGCTTGATAATCATGGCAGACTAACTACACGGACTTTGCTCGGGAGATTTCCCCTCGGAGTAAATGGAGCCAAGCGCTTGGTTTAACGTCATTTTTCCTCGCTTCCCGCCATGCGTTTAAGAGCGCACTGCTGTGTTTAGATGGAGACAGGTGGGGACAATATTGGAGACGGACGCATCTGTCCCACACTAAAAGTATACAACGAAAGAGAAAAACTATTTGATGTTGGTTTTATTTTCTCAATACAGCGTCCATCAGCTGCTGTGGGATTTATGGCTCTTTGAAAATAACTACTTCTCAATATTTGGATCCCTTTTTTGTTTCAATCAATGAAACACCACGCTGCTAGAGCAGTAATACAATTAAATGTGGATTAGAATCATTGAAATCTGCACAATATCATTCTATTGGTGGGAATTATCTGTAATACTGATTTCAGGGCTCGAATTTAACCACGGAAACCACGGCAAAAGCCGCGACCGCCCTTGTGACTTGCCGTAAAGCCCTAAAAAATTGACGGCAAGAATATGCCGTGACCGCCCTTGACTTTTTACTTGTTAATGGACTAGGGATGTAACGGTAAACGGTTAAATGATAATTCACGATAAAATTAGTAATACCGCCTCATTTTTTAATTACCAAAAAAACGTCACTTATTAATGCATTTTAGGCAACACGAAGTCAGGCGCATGCTTGATAATCATGGCAGACTAACTACACGGACTTTGCTCGGGAGATTTCCCCTCGGAGTAAATGGAGCCAAGCGCTTGGTTTAACGTCATTTTTCCTCGCTTCCCGCCGTGCGTTTAAGAGCGCACTGCTGTGTTTAGATGGAGACAGGTGGGGACAATATTGGAGACGGACGCATCTGTCCCACACTAAAAGTATACAACAAAGGAGAAAAACTATTTGATGTTGCTTTTATTTTCTCAATACAGCGTTCATCAGCTGCTGTGGGATTTATGGCTCTTTGAAAATAACTACTTCTCAATATTTTGATCCCTTTTTTGTTTCAATCAATGAAACACCATGCTGCTAGAGCAGTTATACAATTAAATGTGGATTAGAATCATTGAAATCTGCACCAATATCATTCTATTGGTGGGAATTATCTGTAATACTGGTCACAGGGCTCGAATTTTACCGCGGCAAAAGCCGCGACTGCCCTTGTGACTTGCCGTAAAGCCCTAAATACTGACCATCATCAGCGGCAAGCACATTCCGGGACCGCTCTTGACTTTTTACTTGTTAATGGACTAGGGATGTAATGGTAAACGGTTAAATGATAATTTTTTTATTACTGAAAAACCGTCATTTATTAATGCATTTTAGGCAACACGAAGTCAGGCGCATGCTTGATAATCATGGAAGACGAACTACACGGACTTTGCTCAGGAGATTTCCCCTCGGTGTAAACGGAGCCAAGCGCTTGGTTTAACGTCATTTTCTCTTTGCTTCCCGCTGTGCGTTTAAGAGCGCTCTGCTGTGTTTGGATGGAGACAGGTGTGGACAATATTGGAGACGGACGCATCTGTCCCACACTAAAAGTATACAACGAAAGACAAAAACTATTTGATGTTGGTTTAATTTTGTCAATACAGCGTCCATCAGCTGTTGTGGGATTTATGGCTCTTTGAAAAGAACGACTTCTCAATATTCGGCTCCCTTCTTTTTGTTTCAATCAATGAAACGCCATGCTGCTAGAGCAGTTATACAATTAAATGTGGATTAGAATCATTGAAATCTACACCAATATCATTCTATTGGTGGGAATTATCTGTAATACTGGTTACAGGGCTCAAATTTAACCGCGGCAAAAGCCACAACTGCCCTTGTGATTTGCCGTAAAGCCCTAAAATCTGACCATCATCGGCGGCAAGCACATTCCGTGACCGCTCTTGACTTTTTACTTGTTAATGGACTAGGGATGTAACGGTAAGCGGTTAAATGATAATTTTTTAATTACCGAAAAACCATAATTTATTAATGCATTTTAGGCAACACGAAGTCAGGCGCATGCTTCATAATCATGGCAGACGAACTACACAGACTTTGCTTGGGAGATTTCCCCTCGGAGTAAATGGAGCCAAGCACTTCGTTTAACGTCATTTTCCCTTTGCTTCCCGCCGTGCGTTTAAGAGCGCACTGCTGTGTTTAGATGGAGACAGGTGTGGACAATATTGGAGACGGATGCATCTGTCCCACACTAAAAGTATACAACGAAAGAGAAAAACTATTTGATGTTGGTTTTATTTTCTCAATACAGCGTCCATCAGCTGCTGTGGGACTTATGGCTCTTTGAAAAGAACGACTTCTCAATATTCGGCTCCCTTCTTTTTGTTTCAATCAATGAAACACCATGCTGCTAGAGCAGTTATAAAATTAGATGTGGATTAGAAGTCAGGCGCATGCTTGATAATCATGGCAGACGAACTACACGGATTTTGCTCGGGAGATTTCCCCTCGGAGTAAATGGAGCCAAGCACTTCGTTTAACGTCATTTTCCCTTTGCTTCCCGCCGTGCTGTGTTTAGATGGAGACAGGTGTGGACAATATTGGAGACGGACGAATCTGTCCCACACTAAAAGTATACAACGAAAGAGAAAAACTATTTGATGTTGGTTTTATTTTCTCAATACAGCGTCCATCAGCTGCTGTGGGACTTATGGCTCTTTGAAAAGAACGACTTCTCCCTTTTTTTTGTTTCAATCAATGAAACACCATGCTGCTAGAGCAGTTATACAATTAGATGTGGATTAGAATCATTGAAATCTACACCAATATCATTCTATTGGTGGGAATTATCTGTATTACTGATTACAGGGCTCGAATTTAACCACGGCAAAAGCCGCGACTGCCCTTGTGACTTGCCGTAAAGCTCTAAAAACTGACCATCATTGGCGCCAAGCACATTCCGTGACCGCTCTTGACTTTTTATTTGTTAATGGACTAGGGATGTAATGGTAAACGGTTAAATAATAATTTTTTAATTACCGAAAAAACGTAATTTATTAATGCATTTTAGGCAACACAAAGTCAGGCGCATGCTTGATAATCATGGCAGACGAACTACACAGACTTTGCTCGGGAGATTTCCCCTCGGAGTAAATGGAGCCAAGCGCTTCGTTTAACGTAATTTTCCCTTTGCTTCCCGCTGTGCGTTTAAGAGCGCACTGCTGTGTTTGGATGGAGACAGGTGTGGACAATATTGGAGACGGACGAATCTGTCCCACACTAAAAGTATACAACGAAAGAGAAAAACTATTTGATGTTGGTTTTATTTTCTCAATACAGCGTCCATCAGCTGCTGTGGGATTTATGGCTCTTTGAAAATAACTACTTCTCAATATTTGGATCCCTTTTTTGTTTCAATCAATGAAACACCACGCTGCTAGAGCAGTAATACAATTAAATGTGGATTAGAATCATTGAAATCTGCACCAATATCATTCTATTGGTGGGAATTATCTGTAATACTGATTTCAGGGCTCGAATTTAACCACGGAAACCACGGCAAAAGCCGCGACCGCCCTTGTGACTTGCCGTAAAGCCCTAAAAAATTGACGGCAAGAATATGCCATGACCGCCCTTGACTTTTTACTTGTTAATGGACTAGGGATGTAACGGTAAACGGTTAAATGATAATTCATGATAAAATTAGTAATACCGCCTCATTTTTTAATTACCAAAAAAACGTCACTTATTAATGCATTTTAGGCAACACGAAGTCAAGCGCATGCTTGATAATCATGGCAGACTAACTACACGGGCTTTGCTCGGGAGATTTCCCCTCGGAGTAAATGGAGCCAAGCGCTTGGTTTAACGTCATTTTCCCTTTGCTTCCCGCCGTGCGTTTAAGAGCGCTCTGCTGTGTTTAGATGGAGACAGGTGTGGACAATATTGGAGACGGACGCATCTGTCCCACACTAAAAGTATACAACGAACAAGAAAAACTATTTGATGTTGGTTTTATTTTCTCAATACAGCGTCCATCAGCTGCTGTGGGATTTATGGCTCTTTGAAAAGAACTACTTCTCAATATTTGGATCCCTTTTTTGTTTCAATCAATGAAACACCATGCTGCTAGAGCAGTTATACAATTAGATGTGGATTAGAATCATTGAAATCTGCACCAATATCATTCTATTGGTGGGAATTATCTGTAATACTGGTTACAGGGCTCGAATTTTACCGCGGCAAAAGCCGCGACTGCCCTTGTGATTTGCCGTAAAGCCCTAAAACCTGACCATCATCGGCGGCAAGCACATTCCGTGACCGCTCTTGACTTTTTACTTGTTAATGGACTAGGGATGTAACAGCAAGCGGTTAAATGATACTTTTTTAATTACCGAAAAAACGTCACTTATTAATGCATTTTAGGCAACACGAAGTTAGGCGCATGCTTGATAATCATGGCAGACGAACTACACGGACTTTGCTCGGGAGATTTCCCCTCGGAGTAAATGGAGCCAAGCGCTTCGTTTAACGTAATTTGCCCTTTGCTTCCCGCCGTGCGTTTAAGAGCGCTCTGCTGTGTTTAGATGGAGACAGGTGTGGACAATATACGCATCTGTCCCACACTAAAAGTATACAACGAAAGACAAAAACTATTTGATGTTGGTTTAATTTTCTCAATACAGCGTCCATCAGCTGCTGTGGGATTTATGGCTCTTTGAAAAGAACGACTTCTCAATATTTGGCTCCCTTTTTTTGTTTCAATCAATGAAACACTATGCTGCTAGAGCAGTTATACAATTAGATTTGGATTACAATCATTGAAATCTGCACCAATATCATTCCATTGGTGGGAATTATCTGTAATACTGATTTCAGGGCTCGAATTTAACCACGGAAACCACGGCAAAAGCCGCGACCGCCTTTGTGACTTGACGTAAAGCCCTAGAAAATTGACGGCAAGAACATGCCGTGACCGCCCTTGACTTTTTACTAGTTAATGGACTAGGGATGTAACGGTAAACGGTTAAATGATAATTCACGATAAAATTAGTAATACCGCCTCATTTTTTAATTACCAAAAAAACGTAATTTATTAATGCATTTTAGGCAACACGAAGTCAGGCGCATGCTTAATAATCATGGCAGACTAACTACACGGACTTTGCTCAGGAGATTTCCCCTCGGAGTAAATGGAGCCAAGCGCTTCGTTAAACGTAATTTTCCCTTTGCTTCCCGCCGTGCGTTTAAGAGTGCTCTGCTGTGTTTAGATGGAGACAGGTGTGGACAATATTGGAGACGGACGCATCTGTCTCACACTAAAAGTATACAACGAAGGAGAAAAACTATTTGATGTTGCTTTTATTTTCTCAATACAGCGTCCATCAGCTGCTGTGACTGAGAGTTAATGAGGTGAGGAAACATGCAGCAGGCAATGTGTTGTGAACGTTGTCACAATTTGTTTATAAAGTCTTAAGTTTGTTTACTCGGATGTTCACTCCTCCACTATATCAGTGTTGAAATAACATCAATATTAGCTCAAATGTTTCATCATCTCATCGAACTGAACAAAGGCTGTGAAGATTGTGTATTCGATGTGAGATGTGTCACTCCTCTTTATTTTTGTTGGCCAAACTGTTGCCAACAAAGTGAGAAGTGCAAAGCTTGTTTATTTGACTTCATCTTCATTAGCCAAACTGCTTTGAGTTTTATATTGATATCAAAAAGTAAATAGCTTTTTTTTTTTTACATTACTTGTGTTTTTTTCATGTCTTCAAAAACCATTTATGTGACACAGCATTTTGTCAATGTTGTATTGTTTGTAGTTAATTCCTATACAACCTATTTCTGCTCAAACTCTCAATGGATCTGTCTCGATACAGCATCTACATGTACATGTAAATGTACATAACTTAAAAACATAAATAAATAATTTAAAAAAATACCTCTCTCTATCAAAATGTAACACTAGAGGTAAAGGCATCATGTAATGACAAAAAGCTGACAAGTTTATATTAATTATCAATTCAAAAAACAGTTATATATATGTATATATATATATATATATATATATATATATATATACATATACACTGTGTATATATATATATATACTGTGTGTATATATATATATATATACTGTGTGTATATATATATACATATACACTGTGTATATATATATATATATACTGTGTGTATATATATATATATACTGTGTGTATATATATATATATATATATATATATATATATATATATATATATATATATATATATATATATATATATGAGAAGTAGATCACCCTGACTTGGTCATTTAAAAAGTAGCTTGCCAAAAGACACATCTCTAGTCTAATATGCCAGCAACAGTACGTCGGGTAAACCTCACTTCCCAATGCCTTAAGAGCTGTGCTGGACAATGAGCTGACACTGCAGCATTACATTACATTGTAAACCTATTTATTAAAAGATTCCATGACTAGTTAATAAACTTCATGATCTTTTCAACTTGGCAGAAAGAAAAAAACTCTACATGTTGTATATGTATCATATATGTGAATGATGAGGTTAGCTTAAAGGAGCCATATGTAACAATTTCATGTCAAGTCATCATTAAATGGCCCTGATATGTCAAAAGGCATTAATAAATCATGTTCTTTACCAATACCTCTATAACTGATAACGGTAGTTCAGCCGGGATATGCTCATTTCAAAATTGGATTTACATTCCCGAAATAATGTTATTGTTTTCATTTTATTTAATTTTCATCGTGTGACCAATTAGAAAGTCCGTGAGTGTGTCACATCCAGGTTGCCAGTTACGCACCGCCACCTTCGTCTGGCTACTGCCACTGGTAAAGTTACTAAACATGTCAGACCTTTAGTAAATCTAAAAAGCCTTGTTACGATTCTCAACTTATTCATGACAAAGCCAGGAACAAAACGAGGATTTGTATCGGGGATGCCTTTGAAAGATGGAGACCATTGAAGGCGGAGAACATTTTTTCATCTGACGCCAAACTTGCACATTTTTTACTCAATAGGTAAGTAAGGCATTTACGTTTTGTTATTACTTGTAATAAATGGAAATAATGGAAAAATATCTGTTTCTCAGCTCTGGTCTGTATGGGCTGCAGTGGTGCTCAGTTGTAATACACTTTTCCACCACTTGTGGCAGTAATGACAATATCAAACAAACAGACGACGTCTGTAGCTAAAGTTGTAGCGAAAATAACAACTAATGTGGTGAAGCTGTATTTTCATTTGCACTTTAATTTTATTGACAGTTTAGTTTAAAAAAAAATAATTAATTATTGATTTAGTTCATTTCTTACAGCACAACATAATTGTATGTACATTTATTTTTCACAAGTTATATATGAGAACGGTATTTGGTTAGTACTTATTCTTATAATCAGCCTGACCTACTGTAAGTTTTATGTGTTAAATTAATAACATTTGTGATTAACACATGCTTTCATATCATTTGACAAGGTTGTAAACACTAAGTAAGTTCGGTATCATTTTTTAATACGATTAAAATCAGGAGTGATTCAGTGTTAATATTTGAGTGGGCCCGGGGCCCCTCTATAGTGGAAAAGTTGGGGACCGGGGTCAAAAAGGTTAAGAACCCCAGTTATAAAGTGTACTGTGCTGCACAATTTGAACATAATCTAAATAAAACTATGACCTTCGTACTGCGCACACACACACACACACACACACACACACACACACACACACACACACACACACACACACACACACACATTCTTGTACACTGAGTCCCTCATACCATAAAGAGAATGCCAAGGAGAGTAAGGATGACTGTCGTCTTCCTGCTCCTCATCTTCCATCATGTCCGGCAGCGTCACAGGAAGTTCTAGTCCATCCTGGCCTCCGAGGAGGCCCGCCATGTGGCCCGAGTCCGCTCCCACACCGGAGGAACCCATGTCCGCTTTCATGCGTGCTCCGTCGACCAGCGGCAGCACCGACAGGAGCGCCCACAGCAGCACCTGTACCATGGGACACAGAAAGGCCCATGAGAGGAGGTCGCCTCTGCAACAATACTCTTCATTAGGTACACTCACACACCGCCTAATGACAACAAATAGAAGTTTTCTTACAGAAAGTTTTGCCGGAATGACAAAGATAATGTGTGCGTGGGTGTGCGTGTGTGTGTGTACATATATATTTATGTATATATATGAATATATGTACATATATGTATATGTATGTATATATACTGTACATGTTTATACATGTATGTATTAGTGTTGTAACGATACCAATATTTTGGTACCGGTACTAAAATTATTTCGGTACTTTTTGGTACTTTTCGGTACTTTTCTAAATAAAGGGGACTACAAAAAAATTGCATAAATGCCTTTATTTTAACAAAAAATCTTAGGGTACATTAAACATATGTTTATTATTGCAGTTACAGTAAGTCCTTAAATAAAATAGTGAACATACGAGACAACTTGTCTTTTAGTAGTAAGTAAGCAAACTGACATATGCAGTAACATATCGGGAAAGGTACGTTTCAGAGACGGAAAAATGTTTAATTAGTATCGCGGAACTATACTAATATCGGTATACCGTACAACCCTAATGTGTGTATGTATATATATATATATATATATATATAATTTTTTTTTTTTTTATTAAATCAACATAAACAGCTGTTATATTTACAAAACCCAAAACCAGTGAAGTTGGCACGTTGTGTAAAATGGTAAATAAAAACAGAATACAATGATTTGCTAATCCTTTTCCACCTATATTCAATTGAATAGACTGCAAAGACAAGATATTTAACGCTCGAACTGGTAAACTTTGTTATTTTTTGCAAATGTTAGCTCATTTGGAATTTGATGCCTGCAACATGTTTAAAAAAAGCTGGCACAAGTGCCAAAAAAAACTGAGAAAGTTGAGGAGTGCTCATCAAACACTTGTTTGGAACACCCCACAAGTGTGTATATATATATATATAGATATATATATACATATATGTATATACATATATACATACATATATGTATAATCTTTTAATTCTATATGTATACACATATATACTGTGTATATATAGGATATATGTGTAATATTTATATTAAGTTAAAGTTAAAGTACCCATGATTGTCTGTACACATTACATAACAGTATTTTATTATGTTTTTTATTAAATATATATATATATATATATATATATATATATATATATATATATATATATATATATATATATATATATATATATATACACACATATATATATATATATATATATATATATATATATATATATATATATATATATATATATATATATATATAATAAAAAACATTATAAATAAATTTATATATAATAAAAAACATTATAATAAAATACTGTTACGTAATGTGTACAAATAATTGAATAATGGTAACAAAAAATAATTTAAAAATAATAATAATAAATGATATAAAACAGTTAATAAGAATATACTTGTCACGGCTGGTTACAGCCTTCTTTTGTGTTTTGTTCAATCAATCAATCAATGTTTAGTAAATATAGCCCTAAATCACAAGTGTCTCAAAGGGCTGCACAAGCCACAACGACATCCTCGGTACAGAGCCCACATAAGGAAAAACTCACCCCAGTGGGACGTCGATGTGAATGACTATGAGAAACCTTGGAGAGGACCGCATATGTGGGTAACCCCCCCCCTAGGAGAGACCGAATGCAATGGATGTCGAGTGGGTCTGACATAATATTGTGAGAGTCCAGTCCATAGTGGATCCAACATAATAGTGAGAGTCCAGTCCATAGTGGGTCAGCAGGAAACCATCCCGGTTTCCTGCTGACCCACTAACAGTTTTGTTAGTGTTCCCCTGTGTTTAGTGTTGGTTCCTGTCCTGTGCTCTTCTTTTGGTGGCACTTCCTGTTGTGTTGGTGTTTTGTCATAACCACTTCACATCTTTCTCTGAGCACTGATCCACGCACCTGCTTTCTGTTAGCAATTAGTTCTATTCAAGTTGATTGTGAGCTACCATTCTTCGTCGGAACTCATGTGGGCGCTCTTTCCTCCTGCCGTGAGTTTTTGCTGTATTCCAGCATTCCGTTTTGTTGTTTTGCACCTGTCAGTCTTAGTTATGTTTTTGCATAGCCTTCCCTGTTCTCCGGCACTCATCTTTGTTTGTTTTGAGCTACATTAAATTCTTCAACTTGCTCCTTGATCTTCTGCATCTCGGGAACACGCCAGCAATCGCCGTCATGCAACCCCAGTGTCACAATACTGTGCTTATGTAAATCATTTAATAAATGTTTTAAAAACATTAGAGTAACGCGGGTAAGAGAAAAGAAGGTTGCAGCTTACTGTGGGGTTCATTCTCCCGGGATGCAGACGGACCACTCTGGACAAGGCGTGCAGGTAGGAACATGATTTATTCCTCAAAAATCAAACACGTACCAAAAACAGACAACAAGCAAAAGGAAAGCGTGCCGATCGCACGGGAAGCTAAGGCGAGACTTGGCGCAGGAATCAAGAAGCATAGGAGACAAGGAATTTACCCAACGTAACTGTTGCACGTAGCAAATGATGAAGCCAGACTGAGCGTGGCGAGCAAGGTGAATAAATAGCTCTCTGATTAGTGGTTGACAGCAGCTGAGCATGCCGACCACTAACCAGAGGCAGGTGAACCCAATTAATCCCCATGGAAACTAAAACAAACCCAGAGGTGCACAAACAGGAACTAAGGGAGTCCAAAACTAACAGAACATAACAAAACATGATCCGGGCCACGAATCATGACAAAGGTGGGTTGTCACACTTTTTACGAGAGTGATTTGCTCGTCGTTGAAACAACTTTCAAGAGTCATTCCTATTGAAGCTCAAAGTCACACATTGTGACAATCAACCCTGTTACAGGGATAGTTGTCACAATGTTATTTTAATTGGACAAGCGGTAGAAAATGGATGGATGGATGAACATCTTTAAAATCTTTAAAAAAACAAACCAAAAAAAACGGCAAATCAAAGTTTGAAAATGTAATCACACGAACATAACTTAATGTAGCTTAGTACAAAATGAGCAAGGAACATGAATAGAAAACAACCTAGAAATAGAGAAGTATAGTATTTGTAATATTTATACAGTACATCATGGGCCTGATGTACGAAGATCCAAACAACAAGTGCTAAACAGTGTCTGTGTCAGGCTTGCCCCTGACAGTTTGGTTGTGTTTTAGTTATTCCTCTGTGTGTGTAGTATTTCCTGTCAGCGCTCTTGTTTTGGTTCTGTTTCCTGTTTGTCTCCCTGAGTGCTGTGTCCTCTCAGCTGTGGCTGATTGGCACCTGGCCACACCTGGTGTCAATCAGCCAGCTGCTATTTATACCTGCCCTACCCTCCAGTCACTGCTGGATTATTGTCATTGTCATTGTCACTACTACCTGTCTTAATAATTGTCGTTGTAGCTCTGTCTACTTTTGTTTCACCCTGCTCATGTCCTAGTTCCTTCGTGTCACAGTAAGTGTTTTTGTTTCTTGTCCACAGTTAGCCTCTGTGCTATTTTAGTTCATAGCCAGGTTTGTTCTCCGCCTTGTGCGCGCCTTTTGTTGTTACCCTTTTGTTTGTTTTTTTGCCATAGTGTTTAATTAAATCATGTTTTCTCGCTCAATGTCTGCCGTCATCTCTGCATCTTGGGGTTCGTCACCAACAAACTCTGACAGTCTGCAAGCTATAAAATTGCGTGTGCCATTAGTGGGTGTGTTACATGTGATTTACCAAGACTGCGTGTACAATTGATAACTGGTGCTCTATTCAAATGAGGAGTTTGCGTGTACTTCCTGTTGTCACCATTAGAGTTACAAAGGGGTGGAAAGTTTCCGGTAAATTTCCGGAAATTTACCACGGGAAGTTAAGCTCGGGAAGTTTGGAAATTTTTACAATTGGACACCGTCCATCTTATTCTGTAGAATAAGATGAGAAGCTTGTAAAACACTAATGCAATTCCACACACAAACATAAATAGTCCGCTAAACAATTGGAGTAGTCTTTAAAAATATTTTACTAATGGACAAATGAATATAAAATAGGCTAGATGAATAAATGAACACTCAATCAGCATGCTAAATCAAACTATAACCTACATTCTTGTATGACAACAGAACGGTTAGCAGAACAGAAGGCAGAGGAAACTACACCTTTTGATTTAGTATTTGCTAGTTGAACTTTACAGATCACAAAAGAGGTAAATTCGGATCGCTAACATTGTTAGCATAAATTAATGGGATTTAACATAGCGAAAATTAGCATCACGGCTAACAGAGAAATATTTCCGGTTCATTATGAGACTGTGGTGGTACATAAACCTAACTAGCTAAAGATATTGGCCCTAAAATCATTTAAAAAGTACAGGAACAGCTAGCTAGCTTGAGTGGAAGTCTGCTGGAGTAGTCTACAGTCATACAGTAACAAGCAATTGCACCTCTATTCAACTTAAATACCATAGATCAAATATATTTACCCAAGTAATATCATCAAAACTTACCTGACTGGATGAAGTCCTTGGGCTCAAATACTAGTGTGGCCTCAATAGCCCTGCTGTAGTGTGTAGCATGCTGGGAATTATCTGTGCATGTGATGGAAGAATGCACTTCACATGTGATGGAGGAATGCACAGTGAAGGGTTGAAATTCTACTGAATTTGCATTCAATCAGGTTGTTTTAGCTAATAATCATGCTGCAATTCCCATCTATTCCTGTTATGTCCCATTGAAAGTTTCCAACTTTGAATATTCCCGGAATTTTGCACCCCTATTCCTGGCACAGAGAGGTCTGTTCCCTGCATGTCTGTTTAGCAGCCCAGCACTAACACTGAGTCACCGGATCAATTAATAATAGCCAAGAAGGTTTGCCATAGTAATATTATCACTAGCTATCTGCACATGGACACATTGAATTGGATTAGAAGCCTAACCGGATTAAAAATGTGCATTAAATCAGGTTGTTTTAGCTAATAATCATGCAGCAATATCTAGCATGTTGCATTCAATGTGTAGTCCCATTAATTTCCCGTTAATTCCCATTGAAAGTTTCCAACTTTGAATATTCCCGGATTTTTGCAACCCTGGTCACCGTGGAGACACTCAATTTCCCTTCACATCCATGCTCTCTTGCTCCCCAACTTGTGGTGTCTTGCAATATTGTAAATCATATACATTATATAAAACATGACATCTACCAACTTTTTTCCGTAATGTAGAATTGCATTTGAGACAACAGAAGATATTTTGAGCACGTTGAGGGTGCGCAGTGCGGTGTGGTGATGGTCCGTCTGAAATGAACCGGTCGCAAAAAAATGCATTGTGCAAGACGTTTTTTTTTTTCCTATAGGAGATATATTACAATGATATATTACAACTTACATGAAAAAATGTAGGTCTTTTTTTTTGTTTTTAAACGCCGTCAGTGACCAAAACGAATCAATTTGATTTGTTTTACAAACCCCGTTTCCATATGAGTTGGGAAAATGTGTTAGATGTAAATATAAACTGAATACAATGATTTGCAAATCCTTTTCAACCCATATTCAATTGAATGCACTACAAAGACAACATATTTGATGTTCAAACTCATAAACTTCATTTTTTTTTTTGCAAATGATAATTAACTTAGAATTTCATGGCTGCAACACGTGCCAAAGTAGTTGGGAAAGGGCATGTTTACCACTGTGTTACATGGCCTTTCCTTTTAACAACACTCAATAAACGTTTGGGAACTGAAGAGACACATTTTTTAAGCTTCTCAGGTGGAATTCTTTCCCATTCTTGCTTGATGTACAGCTTAAGTTGTTCAACAGTCCGGGGGTCTCCGTTGTGGTATTTTAGGCTTCATAATGCGCCACACATTTTCAATGGGAGACAGGTTTGGACTACAGGCAGGTCAGTCTAGTACCCGCACTCTTTTACTATGAAGCCACGGTGTTGTAACACTTGGCTTGGCATTGTCTTGCTGAAATAAGCAGGGGCGTCCATGGTAACGTTGCTTGGATGGCAACATATGTTGCTCCAAAACCTGTATGTACCTTTCAGCATTAATGGCGCCTTCACAGATGTGTAAGCTACCCATGTCTTGGGCACTAATACACCCCCATACCATCACAGATGCTGGCTTTTCAACTTTGCGCGTAAAACAATCCGAATAGTTATTTTCCTCTTTAGTCCGGAGGACACGGCGTCCACAGTTTCCAAAAACTATTTGAAATGTGGACTCGTCAGACCACAAAACACTTTTCCACTTTGTATCAGTCCATCTTAGATGAGCTCAGGCCCAGCGAAGCCGACGGCGTTTCTGGGTGTTGTTGATAAACTGTTTTCGCCTTGCATAGGAGAGTTTTAACTTGCACTTACAGATGTAGCGACCAACTGTAGTTACTGACAGTGGGTTTCTAAAGTGTTCCTGAGCCCATGTGGTGATATCCTTTACACACTGATGTCGCTTGTTGATGCAGTACAGCCTGAGGGATCGAAGGTCACGGGCTTAGCTGCTTACGTGCAGTGATTTCTCCAGATTCTCTGAACCCTTTGATGATATTACGGACCATAGATGGTGAAATCCCTAAATTCCTTGCAATAGCTGGTTGAGAAAGGTTTTTCATTAAACTGTTCAACAATTTGCTCACGCATTTGTTGACAAAGTGGTGACCCTCGCCCCATCCTTGTTTGTGAATGACTGAGCATTTCATGGAATCTACTTTTATACCCAATCATGGCACCCACCTGTTCCCAATTTGCCTGTTCACCTGTGGGATGTTCCAAATAAGTGTTTGATGAGCATTCCTCAACTCTATCAGTATTTATTGCCACCTTTCCCAACTTCTTTATCACGTGTTGCTGGCATCAAATTCTAAAGTTAATGATTATTTGCAAAAGAAAAAAAGTTTATCAGTTTGAACATCAAATATGTTGTCTTTGTAGCATATTCAACTGAATATGGGTTGAAAAGGATTTGCAAATCATTGTATTCCGTTTATATTTACATCTAACACAATTTCCCAACTCATATGGAAACGGGGTTTGTAAGTCATCGAGCAGCTATGAAATGATAAAATGTCATTGCTGAATAAACATATGTCGAACATTTTTATCTCTGACAGTCCAAAAGCACACAGATGACATGTTCTCTCTCTCAACTGTCTGTCTCTGCAGCGCGGTAGCCTTCTCTCTCACAGCCATTTGTGTCCAACTGAAACATTTCAGACATGCTCAATACTGTATAGACACAAAACAGCCTCCACAGAACAGCTTGGGTCCTGATAAATCACTTAACCAGTGCTAAATGATTACATTTAGATCCAGCATGTCCAGTATTGTGCTTGCACATGAAGACAGACAGGATGAACAGATTGTGCTTCCTGTGTTGCTTATTTAAGAAGTGCTATCCTCCACACACAAGCTTGGTACAGTAGATCAGCTTAGAGTGCGCTATAAAGTTTTAATACATGCAAGTATTTCGTACAAAACCCAAAACCGGTGAAGTTGGTACGTTGCGTAAATGATAAATAAAAACAGAATACAATGATTTGCAAATCCTTTTCAACTTATATTCAATTGAATAGACTGCAAAGACAAACTGAGAAACTTATTCTTGTTTTGTGCAAATAATCATTAACTTAGAATTTAATGGCAGCAACACATTGCAAAAAAGTTGTCACAGGGGCATTTTTACCACTGTGTTACATGGCCTTTCCTTTTAACAACACTCTGTAAACGTTTGAGACTAATTTTTGAACCTTTCCAGATGGAATTCTTTCCCATTCTTGCTTGATGTACAGCTTAAGTTGTTCAACAGTCCGAGGTCTCCGTTGTGGTATTTTAGGCTTCATGTTGCGCCACACATTTTTAATGGGAGATAGGTCTGGACTACAGGCAGGCCAGTCTAGTACCCACACTCTTTTACTATGAAGCCACACTGTTGTAACACATGCAGAATGTGGCTTGGCATTGTATTGCTGAAATAAGCAGGGGCGTCCATGAAAAATATGTTCCTTGGATGGCAACATATGTTGCTCCAAAACCTGTATGTACCTTTCAGCATTAATGGTGCCTTCACAGATGTGTAAGTTACCCATGTCTTGGGCACTAATACACCCCCATACCATCACAGATGCTGGTTTTTCAACTTTATGCCTACAACAGTCTGGATGGTTATTTTCCTCTTAAGACGTCCACAGTTTCCAAAAACCACAGAACACTTTTCCATTTTGCATCAGTCCATCATAGATGAGCTCGGGCCCAGCGAAGCCAGCGGTGTTTCTGGGTGTTGTTGAAAAATGGCTTTGGCTTTGCATAGTAGAGTTTTAACTTGCACTTACAGATGTAGCGACCAACTGTAGTTACTGACAGTGGTTTTCTGAAGTGTCCGTCAGCCCATGTGGTGATATCCTTTACACACTGATGTCGCTTTTTAATGCAGTACCGCCTGAGGGATCGAAAGTCATGGCCTTGCCGCTTACATGCTGTGATTTCTCCGGAGTCTCTGAACCTTTTGATGATATTACGGACCGTAGATGGTGAAATCCCTAAATTCCTTGCAATAGCTGGTTGAGAAATGTTGTTCTTAAACTGTTGGACAATTTGCTCACGCATTTGTTGACAAAGTGGAGACCCTCGCCCCATCCTTGTTTGTGAATGACTGAGCATTTCATGGAAGATGCTTTTATACCCAATCATGGCACCCACCTGTTCCCAATTAGTCTGTTCACCTGTGGGATGTTCCAAATAAGTGTTTGTTGAGCATTCCTCAACTTTATCAGTCTTTTTTGCTACTTGTGCCAGCTTTTTTCAAACATGTTGCAGGCATCGAATTCCAAATGAGCTAATATTTACAAAAAATATCAAAGTTTTCCACTTCGAACGTTAAGTATCTTGTCTTTGCAGTCTATTCAATTGAATATAGGTTGAAAAGGATTTGCTAATCATTGTATTCTGTTTTTATTTACCATTTACACAACGTGCCAACTTCACTGGTTTTGGGTATCCAACAACTGTGTAACTAGTTAGCTAACTAATAACAACTTCAAATATTCCCTTCACACTTTTCAAGGACAACAGCTGATTTGTTATGAAGCAATTGTGTAAAAGCCTGGAAGACAAATACCAAGCAGCTAAATATTTACAACTTGACCTAAAAAACAAAAAGTCCTTACTCTCGGGAAGACTATGTAGGTTAGCTCTGATCCTAATTCCGTGCATTTCCATACTACAATTTGAGAGACAGCACACTCTGGTGGCGAGATAATGAAAATGATTATTGTGTATGACGACCAACCCCGTTCTCCCCTACTGTTTCAAATATTTTTCCCCACGCTTTGTACCCTGCGGCTTTTGAAACGGTGCGGCTATTTTGTGGACTTTTCTTCGCTGACCGCCATAAAACAAAGAGTTTTGAATAAACACAGCTTCAGCACCCCCGCGACCCTGAAAGGGACAAGCAGTAGAAAATGGATGGATTGACATGCAAACACATCGTTTGTGCCATGGCGCCATCGTTTGGATGAGATTGCTCACTGCAGGTGCAGCAGGGTGAATGCCTACAAGTGTTTCCTGCTGTTTAAAGCTTTGAACCAGAAGTAGAAGTGCCATTTTGTCTTCTATAACGGTTCTACTCGTATGGATTCTTAATTCATCCCTCCAAGCAACGTTTGTAAGTTTTACAATATAATTAAAACCATTTTCACTTACTAAACCGTCCCATGTGTGATGTCTGTAGGAGTGTTTTCATGCATACTTGTCGTGTTATCGTAATGTAATCAAGCTAGCGTCGTTAGCATTAGCTAATATGCTAAAACGTTTGCGAGAGTCTGTGTTAGTATTATTAACTTACAATGGCATTCTTAACTTCATTAACTGCTTCTTTGCTATCACTTTTCGTATCATATTTGTACATATCGTATTTGCTGTTGTTGTTATTGTTGTGTTTGTTGTTGTTGTTGTTGTCTCTCTGTCTTATCCCCTTCCTAAGGCAACAAGAGAAGTATTCTGCACTTCTCTTTTGTAAAGTAAATCTGTACAGCAATTATAATCTACATCAACAATAGGATTTGCCTAAATAGCTGGGCAGGACCAAAAAATAAAAATAAAAAAATACACTGGCATTCTTTTTGTATTGTTTCACTTTCACACATTCCTCAGTAAATTCACCAAAACATTACCGTGGAGTTATTGAGTCTGTTTAGCTGATTAGAGAGCTAGGTCGCGTAGCTAGTGGCTCCATGACGGCAACTTCTGTTTTGTTTGATCAGCCGTTTTACTGCCGTGTTACAGACACCGCTTGGAATAATAAAAGCATGTATAAAATATTTCTGTGTAAATATAACTCATTTCTCAACATATAACTCTGCGGCTTATAGTCCGGTTCAAATAATATATGGATTTTTTTTTCTTCTTCTAAAATTTAGAGCAGGAGTGTCAAACTAATTTTAGCTCAGGGGCCGCATGGAGGAAAATCTGTGCACACACGGGCCGACATATTAAAATAATGGCATTAAAAATTAAAAATAAAATCAACTTCAGATTGTTTTCTTTGTCTCACTTTGGCCAAAAATAGAACAAACACATTCTGAAAATATTACAATAAAAATATAGAAAAAAATACTGGCAGCGGTAAAGTTTAGATCCATGAAGGAAAGAAGAAAGTGAATGAATGTTTATAACTGAATACATTTACATATGCATAAAAATGTGTTTTCTTTTGTATTTTTTTATAATGAATTAAGTAACGATTATGACAACCTTTTTCAAATATAGAATGTTAAATATAACCAGATAATGCATACATTTATCATTTGTTTTCAAAAGGGTTACAAAAAAGTGGGACCCCAAAAATGTACTGTGGGACCCCATTTTTATGACTTGATAAGGTCCCTGGGACCCCATTTTAAAGTTAAAGTTAAAGTACCAATGATTGTCACACACACACTAGGTGTGGCGAGATTATTCTCTGCATTTGACCCATCACCCTTGATCACCCCCTGGGAGGTGAGGGGAGCAGTGGGCAGCAGCGGTGGCCGCGCCCGGGAATCATTTTGGTGATTTAACCCCCAATTCCAACCCTTGATGCTGAGTGCCAAGCAGGGAGGTAATGGGTCCCATTTTTATAGTCTTTGGTATGACTCGGCCGGGGTTTGAACTCACAACCTACCGATCTCAGGGCGGACACTCTAACCACTAGGCCACTGAGTAGGTTTGAAAATTCCTAGCGCCAACACTGCTGGAGTATTGGTGCGTGCAAAACAGCAGCAGGCGGCTGTGGCCTGCGGGCCGGTACTAATACTAATCAAATATCATCCCGGGGACCATAGATCATTCATTCGCGGGCCAGATCTGACACATAGGATTTAGAGCATGGGTGTCAAATGTACGGCCCGCTGGCCGAATCAGGCCCGCGAACAGGTTTTATCCGGCCCGCGGGATGAGTTTGCTAAGTATAAAAATGCGCCAAAATGTTTTATTGAAAGAAACTCCTGTTCTATATATGTCCACCAGATGTCGCAATAGCAATTCTTTGTATCTTATGCTACATATATTAAAAAAATAAACCACATGATGGTAAAGCACCAGTCGAGTAAAACGATCAAACTACATAAATAACATCCTGTCATTTTTATTTTGATATTATTTTTTTTTATCTTGATAGATTAAAAATGAACACCAATGAGTTGACTGGTGAACATTGTCGCATGATTTATTCACAAAGTAGAAATAACGACAAATAAAAATAGAATACTATTAACCACAACATGTAATAGGGATGTCCCGATCCGATATTTGGATCGGATCGGCTGCCGATATTTGCCAAAAATTGCGTATCGGCAAGGCATGGGAAAATGCCGATCCAGATCCAGTTTGAAAAAAAAACTCGGGTGTTTTCCAACGCACCGATTTAAATAATACATTCCACTTTTCTGCTGCTCCGTAATTTCCGTTCCGCATTTTCCAGCACACCTTCAACACATCCACACGTCTGTGAATTCCCACGCAGTTACTTTTAGCTGCTGGCATTACACGACAGGCTCTTCTCACTCTTTCCTGTGTCTCCCTCTCACAGACAGCAAGCGCACCTTCTTACACACGTCACATACTGTCACGCCATACGTCACATACTGTCACGACATACGTCACATACTGTCACGTCATACGTCACATACTGTCATGTCATACGTCACATACGTATACGTCCTCCCCGAGCAGAGAGGTAGCAGCATGGCTAACGTTAGCTGTGATGCTAGCGCAGCCGTGCGAGCAATGCTCCCTCTAAGGTGCTCGCCTGTGCAATTGCGCATTGTTTAAGCGTCCTCTGCGCATAGCAAATCTATGCCACGCACAAAATCAAATAAAAAAATAAGCGCATAACAATTTTCGACACACGGACACGACAGAGAAAACAGTTTTCGTCATCATTGTTCAAATATTGTGACGTCTGTCGAGACGCTTATCTCCATTCGGTGCCACACGTCCACACCATCAAAATGCTGAGGCAAAAATTTCCACATCAACAGCGTATGAAAAAATTAGTGATTTTTTTAGTTGTGATTTCCTTCTCTGCGTGAAAGTTTAAAAGTAGCATATATTAATGCAGTATGAAGAAGAATGTTTTAATGTAGACATGCAAGCTTTGAAAGAAAATTTTGAAAATCAAGACTACATTTCCTGCAAATGGGTGCATTTCTACCCTATATTTTAACTTTAGATTTATTCTCATATCAAACTCTTTTGGCTGTCTTTTTGACACTTACGTCCGGCGCCCCCCTACACACCCTGGATTATAAATAATGTAAATAATTCAATGTGATTATCTTGTGTGATGACTGTATTATGATGATAGTATATATCTGATAGTATATATCTGTATCATGAATCAATTTAAGTGGACCCCGACTTAAACAAGTTGAAAAACTTATTGGGGTGTTACCATTTAGTGGTCAATTGTACGGAATATGTACTTCACTGTGCAACCTACTAATAAAAGTCTCAATCAATCAAAACACATAGAATCGTCATACTGCTGTGATTATATGCATCAAGTGTTCATTCAAGGCTAAGGCAAAATATGGAGATATATATCGTGTATCGCAATATGGCCTTAAAATATCGCAATATTAAAAAAAGGCCATATCGCCCAGCCCTCGTTCAATGATGCCATTTCTGTTTGTCATGTATAATTTTGTCTATTTTGTGTTTAACCTTGAATAAACAGGTCAGTTTCTTGTTACCAACCAATGTGTATTATTCAAACTCCCCTAATTCAGCTGGCTAGTTGTTATCAAGAGTACTAAAACCCTTTTCAACATGATTCTGACAACAAAGTAGGCTAAATAACTTTAAACTTTAATACATTTTCGGATAGGCCAGTATCGGTCGGTATCGGATCGGAAATGCAAAAACAATATCGGTATCGGATCGGAAGTGCAAAACCCTGGATCGGGACATCCCTAACATGTAAGTGTAAAAAAAACAAAAAAAAAAACATTATAATTTGTACAGTTTCAGAATGTGCTTGTTCTATTTTTAAACAAAGAAAACCATCTGAAGTTGTCTTTATTTTTAAGTTATCGTGCCATGATTTTACCAGTCCTACCCACTTGGGAGTCGATTTTTCTCCATGTGGCCCCCGATCCAAAATTAGTTCGACGCCTCTGATTTAGAGAGCGCGGCTTATATAACGGTGCTCTCTATAGTCTGGAACATACGTAAATAAATACGAATCACGTAATATAAAACCACCTGTTGCTCTTCCAGTGTCAATCAGTTTTTAATGGCAGCAGTCTTGCGCCAGATCTCCATAGATCGGAATGATACGGAAGGGAAGTTCCGTTCAGTTCAGTTTTAGTTTATTTCGAACAATGTAATGCTTCACACAATTCCAGTTGTTTCATTACAGCACAACCAAAAAGGAGTAGGAAGAAGCAGAGCTTATTTAATCCTACTCCTCTTCATATCATAGCAATTTTATCCAATTTCCTTGTTCTCTGTAACAGAACAGTAAACAAATAAATAATATACCATAGTAAACATACAAATATTAAATACATAAATAATCTTTGTCTCAATAATAAAAAAAAAGGAACAAAAAAGGTTCAAGATGTTCATCGTAATTCTTGTTCTGTGTACTTTGTGAACACTTGTAGTTTGAACAGTCTTTTAAAGTGAATCATATTGGTGCTTCTTTTGATTTCTTTGCTTAATCCGTCCCATAATTCCACATACTGATACACTAAAGGTTTTAAGTGTTGTACGAGCATACAAGTGTTTTAAATTTTTATTTTCCTCTAAGGTTATATTTTTCCTCTTTTGTTGAGAAGAATTGTTGTACATTCTTGGGTAGCAGGTTATAGTTTGCTTTGTACATAATTTTAGCTGTTTGCAAATGCACCAAATCGTTGAATTACCATAATTGTGATTTTATAAGTACAAACCCCGTTTCCATATGAGTTGGGAAATTGTGTTGGATGTAAATATAAACGGAATACAATGATTTGCAAATCCTTTTCAACCCATATTCAGTTGAATGCACTACAAAGACAAGATATTTGATGTTCAAACTCATAAACTTTTTTTTTTTTTGCAAATAATAATTAACTTAGAATTTCATGGCTGCAACACGTGACAAAGTAGTTGGGAAAGGACATGTTCACCACTGTGTTACATGGCCTTTCCTTTTAACAACACTCAGTAAACGTTTGGGAACTGAGGAGACACATTTTTGAAGCTTCTCAGGTGGAATTCTTTCCCATTCTTGCTTGATGTACAGCTTAAGTTGTTCAACAGTCCGGGGGTCTCCGTTGTGGTATTTTAGGCTTCATAATGCGCCACACATTTTCAATGGGAGACAGGTCTGGACTACAGGTAGGCCAGTATAGTACCCGCACTCTTTTACTATGAAGCCACATTGATGTAACACGTGGCTTGGCATTGTCTTGCTGAAATAAGTAGGGGCGTCCATGGTAACGTTGCTTGGATGGCAACATATGTTGCTCCAAAACCTGTATGTACCTTTCAGCATTAATGGCGCCTTCACAGATGTGTAACTTACCCATGTCTTGGGCACTAATACACCCCCATAACATCACAGATGCTGGTTTTTCAACTTTGCGCCTATAACAATCCGGATGTTTTTTTTCCTCTTTAAACCGGAGGACACGACGTCCACAGTTTCCAAAAACAATTTGAAATGTGGACTCGTTAGACCACAGAACACTTATCCACTTTGTATCAGTCCATCTTAGATGAGCTCAGGCCCAGCGAAGCCGACGGCGTTTCTGGGTGTTGTTGATAAACGGTTTTCGCCTTGCATAGGAGAGTTTTAACTTGCACTTACAGATGTAGCGACCAACTGTAGTTACTGACAGTGGGTTTCTGAAGTGTTCCTGAGCCCATGTGGTGATATCCTTTACACACTGATGTCGCTTGTTGATGCAGTACAGCCTGAGGGATCGAAGGTGACGGGCTTAGCTGCTTACGTGCAGTGATTTCTCCAGATTCTCTGAACCCTTTGATGATATTACGGACCGTAGATGGTGAAATCCCTAAATTCCTTGCAATAGCTGGTTGAGAAAGGTTTTTCTTAAACTGTTCAACAATTTGCTCACGCATTTGTTGACAAAGTGGAGACCCTCGCCCCATCCTTGTTTGTGAATGACTGAGCATTTCATGGAATCTACTTTTATACCCAATCATGGCACCCACCTGTTCCCAATTTGCCTGTTCACCCGTGGGATGTTCCAAATAAGTGTTTGATGAGCATTCCTCAACTTTATCAGTATTTATTGCCACCTTTTCCAACTTCTTTGTCACGTGTTGCTGGCATCAAATAACAAAGTTAATGATTATTTGCAAAAAAAAAAAATGTTTATCAGTTTGAACATCAAATATGTTGTCTTTGTAGCATATTCAACTGAATATGGGTTGAAAATGATTTGCAAATCATTGTATTCCGTTTATATTTACATCTAACACAATTTCCCAACTCATATGGAAACGGGGTTTGTTAAAGGGTTTGTATGTTCTGTCTATTCAACATTATGTATTATTCTAATTCATCTTTTTTGTAACACCGTTAGTGAATGAGGTGCACATTTGTAGTTGTTTCCCCATATTTCTACACAATAACTCATATGTATCACTAATGAAATTATTTTTGGTCTAGAACAGGGGCGTCACTAGCTTTTAAGGACAGGGGGAGCTTAGCCCCCAGGAGATGCACCGGACGCGAGCGAACGTAGCGCACGATCACAAAACTTCACAAACGGCTAACAAAGACTTAGAAATTATTCATTGTTATTAATATTATTTAAAAAAATGCACGGGACAAAATGAAATGCTCCCCGGGACGATGGCTTTTAACCATTTTTTTCCTTCATTTTACATTTTATATTAAATGTCTTGGTTTTTCCTCCCTCTGAAAATCCTATGAAATGTTTAACAAGCAATCATTTAATAATACAACAGCTATTAATGTAACAATACAATAAAACAAATATATTTAATTATGTTTTTTTCATTATTTTAACATTAGGCTAATGTATATTACTTTGTATAGATTCTACAAGAGTGATGTGGGCATTTTCTATATGAACAAGTCCAAGGACCGCAAGCAAGGTCGCAGAGAACATGCGGACTGGATTTTGAGTGATGTGGGCATTTTCTGTATGAACAAGTGGAATGGATTGGATACCGACACACTAAAGGGGCTCTCTACCTTAAAGTACCAATGATTGTCACACACACACTCGATGTGGTGAAATTTGTCCTCTGCATTTGACCCATCCCCTTGTTCACCCCCTGGGAGGTGAGGGGAGCAGTGGGCAGCAGCGGTGCCGCGCCCGGGAATAATTTTTGGTGATTTACGCTATGAAGTGAGGGGAAACTGAGTGAATAATGACAGGTTATATAATTATTTATTTAAACTCATATTTGGGCCACTTTATAATGAATATGTCGTCATGTAATTGTAAAAAAAATTTAATTTAAAAGAATAATAATAAATATAACACCAAATTATTTAGGGGGGCTTAAGAATATTTTAGGGGGGCTTGAGCCCCCCTAAAATAGGCCTAACAACGCCAATGGTCTAGAACATGTTTTGCTTTATTCATTATTGATGTGTTTCCTGCTACTTTATGTTGTATATTTTATACAATTCATTTGATCATCTATTATTACAGCCAAAAATGTGTTTTTTTTAACCCTTTCATTAACTACTCAAGTTTTTTGCACTTAAGCAATGACCAACCTTTGCTGACATCACAGAAGTCGTCTCTTGTCTCCCCTTCCTCCGACTCCTCCATGGGCTCCCACCTGGATGCAATGGGAGAAAGAAGGAGGGAGGAACGTGAGAACAAGGCTTCACTCTTGTCAACTCTCCTCCCGGCGTTAAAGAGGGCTAACGTAAACTAGAAGCACAACATGCGGGCGATATGATGTCTTAACTGTACAACAAGAAAACGAAACACGGCGCCGACGTGGGCCCCCCCGAGCGAGGCGACGTGTCAAATAAATCACATCCTCCGTGCCTGAGGGTGGCGTCTTTGTTGCCGGCGTGCTAAAAAGGAGCAGTGTTTGCTTCCAAGCCAGTGTCGGCTTGTCGCTTCGCACGTCCGTGTAAACAGTCCCCACAAAAGACAACATCTGCCACGTCCTCGTCAAAGGCATTCTTCAGCAGTTATTTCTGTGGCAGCACTTCATGGAGGTCCAAAGAAGCCACAGACATGCAGGACGGGCGATAAGAGGTGTCACGGATGCAGATGTTTATATTTAGTACGTGCAGCGCCGAGGTGAGCGCCCGCCGCCCGTTCTGAAACATCATGTGAGGTCATCGGGTTCCTTTGTTGCCCCCCCGGCCTCACAGACACCGTCGTCTCCCAAGTGTCAGAGGAGGTCAAAGCATCAGGTGATGCTCAGTGTCAGGAGAAGTCCATCTGACTTATTTGTCTTGGTGTTGGTGTGAGAGGTTGACTCCTCGTACTAAACTAAAGGAAACTATAAGAATATATCACGCTTCTGTTATTTGAATGACTAGCATTATTTTAGAAATGTAATATGTACGATATACACACTGCAAGTATATACTGTATATTATGTAGTAACAGACACCTTCATTACAATATGTAATATGTTCAATATACACAATGCAAATATATATATATATATATATATAATGTAGTAACAGACACCTTCATAACAAAGTGTAATATGTATTATACACACACTGCAAGTATATATATAATGTAGTAACAGACACCTTCATAACAATATGTAATATGTACAATATACACACTGCAAGTATATATATAATGTAGTAACAGACACCTTCATAACAATATGTAATATGTTTTATATACGCATTGCAAGTATATATAATGGAGTAACAGATATCTTCATAACACAATGTAATATGTACAATATACACACTGCAAGTATATATATATAATGTAGTAACAGACACCTTCATAACAATATGTAATATGTACAATATACACAATGCAAGTATATATATAATGTAGTAACAAACACCTTCATTACAATAAGTACAATATACACACTGCGAGTATGTATATATAATGTAGTAACAGACACCTTCATAACAACATGTAATATGTACAATATACACAATGAAAGTAGATATATATATATATATATATATATATATATATATATATATATATATATAACAGAGTAACAAACACCTTCATAACAATATGTAATATTTTATATACACACTGCAAGTATATATATATAATGTTATAACAGACACTTTCATAACAATATCTAATACATACAATATACACACTGCAAGTATATAATGTAGTAACAAACACCTTCAAGACAATATGTAAAATGTTTTATATACAATATACACACTGCAAGTATATACATAATGTAGTAACAAACACCTTCATAACAATATGTAATATGTACAATATACACAATGCAAGTATATATATAATGTAGTAACAAACACCTTCATTACAATATGTACAACATACACACTGCGAGTATGTATATATAATGTAGTAACAGACACCTTCATAACAATATGTAATATGTACAATATACACAATGAAAGTATATATATAATGTAGTCACAGACACCTTCATAACAATATGTGATATGTACAATATACACACTGCAAGTATATAATGTAGTAACAAACACCTTCATGACAATATGTAAAATGTTTTATATACAATATATACACTGCAAGTATATACATGATGTAGTAACAAACACCTTCATGGCAATATGTAAAATGTTTTATATACAATACACACACTGCAAGTATGTATATATAATGTAGTAACAGACACGTTCATGACAATATGTAATATGTACAATATACACACTGCAAGTATATATATAATGTAGTAACAGACACCTTCATAACAATATGTAATATGTACAATATACACAATGCAAGTATGTATATAACATAGTAACAAACACCTTCATAACAATATGTGATGTTTTATATACACACTGCAAGTATATATATAATGTAGTAACAGACACCTTCATAACAATATGTAATATTTACAATATACACACACTGCAAGTATATAATGTAGTAACAAACACCTTCATGACAATATGTAAAATGAAATGTTTTATATACAATATACACACTGCAAGTATATATATATATATATATATATATATATATATATATATATATATATATATATATATATATATATATACATATATATATATATATATATATATAATGTAGCAACAGACACCTTCATAACAATATGTAATATGTACAATATACACACTGCAAGTGTATATATATAATGTAGTAACAGACACCTTCATAACAATATGTAATATTTACAATATACACACACTGCAAGTATATAATGTAGTAACAAACACCTTCATGACAATATGTAAAATGAAATGTTTTATATACAATATACACACTGCAAGTATATATATATATATATATATATATATATATATATATATATATATATATATATATATATATATATATATATATATGTATATATATATATATATATAAAATGTAGCAACAGACACCTTCATAACAATATGTAATATGTACAAAATACACACTGCAAGTATATATATAATGTAGTAACAGACACCTTCATAACAATATGTAATATGTACAATATACACACTGCAAGTATATATAAAATGTAGTAACAGACACCTTCATAACAATATGTGATATGTACAATATACACACTGCAAGTATATATATAATGTAGTCACAGACTCCTTCATAACAATATATTTACTGTATTTTGACCATGTTATGCATTACTTCTTTTACAACTTCTTTCTTTAGCCCATTTATTTCCATTTCCACAGCAACACACTTCAGACTTCCGGCACCAAATGTGTGTTCCTACTTCTGGAAACATACGCAAGTGTTTTTTTAAACATATCAGTCTTGGTAATAGACAACAAAGGCGACAGTTTTTTGACAAATGAGGATTCACAACCTTATACTTTTTGTCGCTGAATATACAGAGGATGAACTAAGGCCAGGGCCCATTGTTGGGCCGTGGGCTCCCCCTAGAGGGCCGCCCAAAAATATGTGTTTCTCAGCTGTGGTGTCCTGGTGCCAAGTGTGGGCAGCCTTATGTTTGAACATGGTGTTGGTTACAGACAATCTGTGACAAGAACAAAAGTTCAAAAACAAAACACCCCTCTGGTTTAGATCCGGGCGGCCGTTCCTCCCAATCAACGTGAGCGTTCATGTCCCCCAGTAGAACAAGGGAAGCACTCTCCAGTACTCCCTCTAGGGACTCCAAAAAGGGCGGGTACTCTGAACTGCTGTTCTAGAATCTTGACCGGCCCTAGATGGGGGCCCTCGGTGACCTGCGTACAGGCGAGAAAAAACTGTGCTCCTTCAGGGACTCCAAAAAGGGCGGCTACTCTGAACTACCGTTTGGTGGGTAAGCACAAACAAGAGTCTTGACTCGTCCCCCCCAGCCGGAGGCGGAGGAAGCTACCCTTTTGTCCACCGGGTTGAACTCCAACGTGCAGGCTCTGAGCCACGGGGCAACAAGTATCGTCACCCCCGCCCGTCACCTCTTACTGCTGGCAACGCCAGAGGGAAGAAAGTCCAGCACCTCTCGAAAAGACTTGCTGTCCGTCTAAGTGAGACTGACTCGATCCAGCCGTAATTTCTCCACCTGCTAACTTTGACTTCCGCCCAGCTTAAAGGCCTAACCGACCACTACACCCCCCCCTCCTATGGGTGGTAAGCCCTTTGGAGGGGGAACCCACGTTGCCTCTTTGGGCTGTGCCAGGCCAGGCCCCAGATGGGATCCCCCAGTGACCTGCGTCCGGGCGAGAAAAAACTGTGTTCCTGCAGGTACTCCAAAAAGGGCGGGTACTCTGTACTGCTGCTTGGTGCGTAAGCACAAAAAAAGAGTCTTGACCCGTCGCCCCAGCCAGAGGTTGAGGGAAGCTACCCTCTCGTCCACCGGGTTAAACTACAACGTGCAGGCTCTGAGCCACGGGGCAACAAGTATCGTCACCCCTGTCCGTCACCTCTTACTGCTGGCAACGCCAGAGGGAAGAAAGTCCAGCACCTCTCGAAAAGACTGGTTCCAGAGCCCTTGCTGTCCGTCTAAGTGAGACTGACTCGATCCAGCCGTAATTTCTCCACCTGCTAAGGGTCCTGCCTTTGACC
This sequence comes from Nerophis lumbriciformis, assembly GCF_033978685.3. Lineage (NCBI taxonomy): Eukaryota > Metazoa > Chordata > Actinopteri > Syngnathiformes > Syngnathidae > Nerophis > Nerophis lumbriciformis. Next base: position 64,990,210 of record NC_084550.2, read on the forward strand.
TCCGCCCAGCTTAAAGGCCTAACCGACCTCCACGCCCCCCTCCTATGGGTGGTAAGCCCCTTGGAGGGGGAACCCACGTTGCCTCTTTGGGCTGTGCCAGGCCTGGCCCCAGATGGGATCCCCCAGTGACCTGCGTCCGGGCGAGAAAAAACTGTGTTCCTGCATGGACTCCAAAAAGGGCGGGTACTCTGTACTGCTGCTTGGTGCGTAAGCACAAAAAAAGAGTCTTGACCCGGAGGGATTGTGGAGGGAAGCTACCCTCTCCTCCGCCGGGTTAAACTTCAACGTGCAGGCTCTGAGCCGCGGGGCAACAAGTATTGTCACACCTGCCCGTCCCCTCTCACTGCTGGCAACGAAGGTCCATCTTCCAGAGCCGTTGCTGTCCGTCCAAGTGAGACAGACTCGATCGAGCCATAATTTCTCCAGCCACCACGGGGAAACTAGCTCAGGCATGTCCCCCCCAGCGAGGTGACGTCCACGTCCCAAGAGCTTCTGTAGCCAAGGATCGGACCGCCAAGAGCCCTGCCTTCGACTTCCGCCCAGCTTGCAAAGCACCCGACCTCTATGCCCCCTCCTATGGGTGGTACCCACATTGACTCTTTGGGCTGCGCCCCCCGTGATCCGCGTCCGGGCGAGAAGAAACTGTGTTCCTGTTGTTTTTTATTCATAGAAGTTTTTGAGCTGCTCTTTGTATGGTCCCTCAACCGGGACGAGTATGTCATGGGAGACCCTAGCAGGGGGAAAGAAGCCCCAGATACCTCTAGGTAGCAGAACAGGGAGGAGGCCTTGGAAGGCCTTGGAATCCCCTGGGAAGAGCTGGACGAAGTAGCTGGGGAGAGGGAAGTCTGGGCTTCTCTGCTTAAGCTGCAGCCCCCGCGACCGGATAAGCGGAAGAAGATGGATGGACGTTAAATGATTTGAATGTAAAAAAAAATTCAATAGTTATTCATGAGTCCCTTCTTTTGCAGTGTATTTGATGAGTATATATTTTTGTAATCTTTGTGATTAACATGTTTTCAGGTAAGGTAAGGTTTATTTTCTTGAACTGTGAACAGGTGAGATATAATTATTGAATACGGATAAAACCAAGAGTAAGATTACTAATTCAGTGTAGGGCTGGGCGATATATCGATATACTCGATATATCGCGGGTTTGCCTCTGTGCGATATAGAAAATGATTATATCGTGATACCGTGATATTGGAGTATACGTTCTCACGCAGTTGCTTTTAGCTGCGGGCATTACACTACAGGCGTTTCTCACTCTTTATAGTCTCTCCTTCTCACAGGGGCGTAAAACAAGCCCACCTTCTTACATACGTCACATACTGTCGCGCGTGTAGCGTCATACGCCCTCGCCCAGCAGAGAGGTAGCAGCATGGCTAACGTTAGCTGAGGCAGGTAGTACAAGCGGAGCGGTGCGAGTTACAATACAAGAGAAGGTGCGAAACTGATCACAAATGGAGGAAGAACAATTAATGCCCAAAAAAACCAGCACGGGGTCCATCATCTGGCGGTAGTTTGGCTTCAAGCGGGAAGATATTCAGCAGACAACAGTAATATGCAAAGTATGCAGCAGAAGCGTTGCTACAAAAGGTAGCAGCCAACGTTCCCTCTAAGGTGCGCGCCTGCGCAATTGCGCACTGCTCAAGCGTCCTCTGCGCACAGCAAATATATGCCGCGCACAAAATTGAATCTCATCTGAATTCTAAACAAAATAAACACATTTATTCTGTATATAATTTGCAATGCAACTCTGAGTGACAGTGACAACCAGCGGCCCTAACACTGTTCAATTGAACACCGTTCAATCATTGTAACGTCTATCGAGATGCTTCGAGGACAGGAATTATATCGATCACTTTATTGAGCAAAACTGTTTATATTCGGCCATAACCACACCAAAAACATGAGTAAAAAACTTCTTTCTCGAAAAACTAGTCATTTTCTGCCGTACAAACCAGGCCAAAACCAACTTGTCATCTGTCACCAACACGCATACCACTAAGCCACTGGTGCGTTTATGGCCACACAAAAAGTCAGACAACTCAAACACCACACAAAGTTACACTATGACTCCTCGGTCATACGTGTGCTTATTTTACTGTCATTTATTATTAATGTTAATTTATTGATATTAATCATGGAATGCTGTTACTAGAGAAAGTTACAGGAATGCACACTTCATCCTTTACTTACATTTCATTGTGCAACATGAGGATGTTTAAGGGGAACTAAATGTGATCTCTGAAAGGGGTACAAATGATTTCCAAAGCAGGACCCCCACCCAG